>NW_015395493.1:0-2340 GCF_001527695.2 Protobothrops mucrosquamatus | reverse complement strand
CAAACCTGGCCTCATCTCCTTGCCCAGGGCAGTAGCTGGTCTTATACATATGCAGATGTGGAACCATCAGAAAGTTTGGAGCCAGGGATCTCAAGACAAAAGAAGCTCTTAAGAGTCATTAGCCCCAACACCTGGGAAGCAGGATATGATAATGGGATTAAACCACAGATATCAAGGCCTAGAAAAACACTCAGAAATATCCTCAAAGTTCATGCCACAGGAACAGGAAACTTCCAGGCAGAGCTAGAGGGTATAAAAAGACCGTCTGCCCATGTGCTCACTCTTCTTTTCTTCTCCTCTGCTGCTTATCTGTCTTCTGCAATAAACTGTAACCTTCTTCCCAAAGCAGTCGCCATGTTTGCTTATTTATTCCCGGCTTGGATGAACCAGGATGAAGACTTACTTCTAACAACATGTTGCAGCAGGACCCGGAAAACGGCAGAAGCTTCCTTATCTGTTTCTGCTTGCAAGACAGTGAAAATGGGCAATTCTGCGTGTTATTAATGAACAGACTTAATGTTGTGCTTTAATCCATTAAGCATACCGTGCACGTTTTTTTTTACCAAATATGTTTTGATTCATTTTAGTTTAATGCTGTAGGAGAGGCTCTGTACTTTATAGATTGGGAGGAGGGAGGAAGAAAATAACTGCTCCATGATGCAAATAAAACATATCTTACTTTGACTTAGCAATTTGGCACTGGTCTTTTTTCCCTTCTGACCTTTGCTCACTTACAGTAGACTTTATAAGCTGACTAAATGATATTGAACTGACGTAGGGAAGGGATGGGCTGTGTAGAAATGCACAAAATTGGGATTTTCTCAATATTTCTAAGAAACTGCTTGCACCCTCCATTACTCATCCATTTCCAAGCTTCATGATTCAGCTTACAAAAGACAAGTTGAAACAGATGACAATGAAAGGGAAATTAACAGTGAACTTATTGCCCTCATTTATAGGCTGGATTTATATATTGTGCTAGGCTAGGTAATAATATGTTTTGTTTGATTCTCAGTAATGCAGCCCCTACCTCACTAAATCCTTGGTATAACCCTTGGTATAGCCCAAATTTTGTTGCCAAACTTTACTTTTTAATGTGATAAAAATCCATAAATATATATGGAACAAGCTAAATTGTATTGTATTCTTTTTAAGTGAAATGAAATTTAATTTTTTGTCCATTCTCGGCTCACTTTCCCTAGACCAGTGATGGCGAATCTTTTAGAGACCGAGTGCCCAAAAACTGGCCCCGCCCCCACTCCACCCCCTGTCCTGCCCCCGCTCCGCCCCCATCCCCTGCCCCGCCTGCCTGCAGGGCCACTCACTCCTCTATGGCCCGCCACAGATCGCCCAGGCAGCCCTGCAGCACTATGGCGGTCACACCCTCTGCCTGTGCCCTGTCGCATCAACTGTGCACGATGGGGTGTGAGGGCAGAGTCTTGTCTACGCTACCTGGCTGCCATGTCCTTGGCTGCGCTGCTCCCGGTGGCCACGCTCAGGGGCGACTCTTTCAGGGGGGCTGCTGGAGAGGAGGGGGTCGCGGGGGGAGGCGAGGCTGGGGCAACGGCATGTGTGCCCACAGAGAGGGCTCTGAGTGCCGCCTCTGGCACCCGTGCCATAGGTTCGCCACCACTGCCCTAGACCAATTGTTTAGAATGCAGTCCTTGACACACTCCTTCTCCAGAAATAGTACACTCTTGCTTTATGAGTTAGCAAGAAGCATAAAACCACCAGCAATGCTTTAGTTAATAAGCACCAATATGTAGCTTATTAGGATAAGTAAATCAATACAGTTTTGTAACTGCTAGTGCTGTTTTTTTTCTCTTCAGATTGTCAGCAGTATAAATCCCTGCCTCCCAAAACAAAATCAAGATTTCTTGAGTAGGAGAATAGTTGTTTTCAGTGAGAGTAGTTGTTTATCTGAGCTTTGAGAGCAGAAGAGCTGTTTGTGTTAAATACTGGAATATGTATTTTCCTTTGAGGATGAACAAAGCAATTTGAAATGCATCAGATACTCATGGAGTCATGGAGTGTTTTAGCAATACATTTTATTCAGCACCCCCAATTTTTCACCATTTTTATTTATTTTTTCAGAATTGATACCGATTTCAGACTAGAATAGGAAAGAAGAGGAAGGCTATAGAATATTTGTAAAAGATTTTTAATGGAATGATGGAAGCTCCAGCCAGGAAGGGTTTCTAATTCTAACATTTGATAATATTACTACCTTATTTATACACTGAACTCTGGAAAGTAATTGTCATGGCCCCATTGGAGCCCAGTTCGGAGGAGGAGTTGGAACCGGGACTATCTGACAGGGATGGCACGTCTCCCTTGGCA
>NW_015395492.1:11877-14794 GCF_001527695.2 Protobothrops mucrosquamatus | reverse complement strand
TTACAGAACTGAGAAAAAACACAATTCTGGGTGGCTTGGAGAATTGTCCACAGATGCTATTTGGCAGCTAGGACATGGGCTGTGACAAAAGCAGCAGCTGTGGAGTATATATACTGTGGGAAGTCACCCCCCCAGAGAAGGAAATATTAAAAGGCAGAATATATTTCCCTAAAGGATTTTAAAAGCAGAAACCAACCCTGCCCCCAAGTCTCTCTGTCCCAAACAGAAACCAAGTCTGCAGAATTGCAGATGTGATAATCTTGTCAGAAAGACTGGAATCAGGAAACCGGGATTAGGAAGAAAGTTCCCTAAAATCAACACACTAAAAATCTAAGAGTCATCAGCCCCAGCCCCAGGGAAGCAGGATTGACCTTTGGGACATAATAGGATTAACCCACCACCATCAGAATACCAGAAAAGTTCATGCCACAGGAACAACTCCAAACAAAAGGCTCCAGAGGGTATAAAAACCCACTCCCTACATATGCTTACTCTCTTTTTCTTCCAGAGCCATCTTTCTGTCTGGCTCTCCAATTCAATAAATGCAACCTTCTTTCTAAAGCAGTCACCATGTTGTTTATTCCTGGCTTGGACTGAATCTCAATAAAGACTTTTCCTTCAACAATACCATTAGATCCAGTGGTGGGATTCAGCCGGTTTGCACCACTTTGGCAGAACCGGTAGCTAATTTTTTGTTGCCCAGGCCCAGAATGGACTTCCAGAAGCAGCATCCACACAGAGAACCGATTGTTCACATATTTGAATCCCACCACTGATTAGATCACAAAAATCACCTTATGTTTCTACATCCATTTTTACTAAACGTTTCTCAAGGAGGAACCCAACTGGCTGAGTTAATGAATCCCCCTGTAAAGTAATACACCAATAGTATCATCCTTTGCCAGAATTTCTTTCTAGATCTACCACTGTTTTCTTCAAATACGCTCCAGTGTGCACAAGCGCTAGGCCGAGATGGATTAGCTACAGAAAGAGGGAATATTTTGCATCCTACAATGGTACAGATACCTACTAAAACAAGGATATCCAAATTTGGCAACTTTAAGACTTGTGGACTTCAACTCCAAGAGTTCCAGCTGGCTGGGGAATTCTGAGAGTTGAAGTCCACAAGTCTTAAAAGTTGCCAACTGTGGAGACTCCTGTGCTAGACCAAAAGTGCCCTTGCCTTTTGTCATTGTTAATTTGCAGTAATTATCAGCTCATAAACGTTACAGAGAGAAAGATGATTGTTTACAGCCTTGTATATTTTGTCTGGCGGAGCAATCTTGTCCAAGGCCAAATGGAAGTGATTCTTGGTTTTGCCACACTGATTATGTTAGCAAAATTCACATAAATACTTGGTTCTTTTTTGTTTGTTTGTTCGCTTGATTGCTTGTTTTCAGGCTATTAATATGGTTTTCTTCTAATATTTCAGCTAAAAGAACTGAACCCTGAGAAGTTATATTTAAGCAAAGTTGGTTTGGTCTAATATATACATTTCGTATATGCCCACACAAATATACTAACAAAAGACAGGTAATTCTGTAATTTAAATCACAAAGAGCATTCCATTATCTGCACTTCTCTACTTTCTCAAGGCCCTTTTTTCTCTCTTTTTTCTTTTTCTCCAAATGTTCAGTTCGTTTTATATCTTAACAAATAATTCTCTTTCCTTTTGAGGCTGGGCAGCTCTCAAACATGTCTCTGAAATTGTATATTTGGCAATCCCCATCTCATTATAGCATAGCCTTTTCATATGAAGATATGCAAGCCTTCAAAAAGGCCTTTTGTTTAGCTCCTTGCCTGGTTTGATTGTTCCTACTCTTAATAAATGCCTCTCCTTTTTTTTGGAAAGCCTCCAGTTACCCTCAGGTATTTGGCACTCCTTACAGGCTTAGGAAAGAGTCTGTGAATTAGACCGGGGTAGGCAACCTTGGCTCTTTTATGACTTGTGGACTTCAATACCCAGAATTCCTGAACCAGCCATGCTGACTCAGGAATTCTGGGAGTTGATGTCCACGAGTCATAAAAGCAGGGCTTTTTTTCTCATAGAACGCCCAGAACGGAGTTCCGGCACCTTTTTTGGATGGAACCTTGTAGGGTAGGCAAGGCGGGTTGTATGATGTGTGTGAGTTCCGGCACCATTTTTTATTTTTTTTAGAAAAAAAGCATTGCATAAAAGAGCCAAGGTTCCTCCACCCCTGAATTAGACTATATAACCTGAAATCTCAAGCCATTCTAAAGTCTCCATTCCATCCCACTCGACAGGGTAGCCTACATCTTCCAGAATAGATTGAAGCGTGAGGACAGCTGTCTATATCCAACACTACTCTTTGTGACATAATGGGCAGCAAATGTACTCAAGGAACTGATAATCCAGCTGATTTGGGGCCAGTGCCTCTCTCTCAGCCCAACCCATCTCACAGGGTGGCTATTGTGGGGAAAATAGGAGGGGGGAAGAGTGTGTTTGCTACATTGAGTTATTTATAAAGTCATAAAGGCAGGATTAAAAAAAACCCCAAATAAATATAAGAAAACGTGAGGCTGATGCTCCTTATCCATTGGTATTTGGCCTTTCATTCCATTTATTCATTTTTATCCTCCAGCACAAGGGGGGAGGGGAGAAATCACTTCTAGTTGGCCATGTTGAATGTTTATCATCCTTACAAAGCTATTCAACATAATGTTATTCTTGTCATATTTCTTCAAGCAGCAGGAACATTGTTGTTACTCGTTTTTAGTTTACCTTAGAAGGTTGTAGTAGTTTTGATATATATTTTTCTATCTCTCTGTCTCTCCATCTTTCTGACTCTCTGTCTTTGTCTCTATCTATCTATCTATCTATCTATCTATCTATCTATCTATCTATCTATCTATCTATCTATCTATCTATCTATCTATCTATCTATCTATCTATCTA
>NW_015395492.1:6166-9964 GCF_001527695.2 Protobothrops mucrosquamatus | reverse complement strand
GAGAAAAGGTGGCGGAACTCAAACCTGGCCACGCCCTCATCAAACCCTAGGACCGCCCCTTTAGAGAACAGGAATGCAAGTAAAATTTGGGAGGGGCTATTTCCGGTGTGGGAGGGGCTATTTCCGGTGCGGCCGGCCCGGAAAAAGGTGCCGGAACGCGGTTCCGCCGCGTTCCGGCTGAAAAAAAGCCCTGATTACAGTATCTGTGGGACTAGATCCATTCTGCATGTTTCTAATTATGCTGTCTCACTGCTATACCTAATTCCCAGAGTTTGTGCCATCTCTGCTTTATATATATTTAGAATATCCACACAGAAGGTTAGGAATATACATGCAACCGAGGCCACCCACTTCTGTTTGCCAGTTGGTCCTTCATGCTGAAATAAGGATTGTTGTAAAAGGATGGTGTCCCGGTTCAATGTAACGTGATCTATCCAATGAGCTATATCTACAAGGCTTTCAGTTCATAATTCTCAGGAACAGAAAGGCATGTCAGCATCCTTCCCACACAATCAGTGTGCCTCTATAAAACTAAAAGCATCACAAACAATACACTGAACAAATGGCAGCACACAGAGCTGATCAATAAACTGGTGCCATTTCATGGGCTTCTTTGACAGACACTGGCTGAAATCTTAGGGGTAACTCCATTCAAAGTTTAAGAATGCCTCTATTTTAATTTTTGTCAATTCTGACTCTTTTCAAATGAACGTCCTTTTAGATTGCTATAAATGTAGACTATTTGAGCAGAAGCAAGCACAAAGGAGAAAGAATTAACTTTTTATGTTGGCTTTCGGTACCATCAACCATGATGTACATCTGCAAAGCAGCCTGCCCAGGTATAAGCACCTTCTGAACAGGTGTAACACTGCCCATTCAATCGAATTGCTATTAAAAGTACAGCTTTGAAAAGTTTGCAACCTTAGATCCATCTTGTAGGCATCGTGTGAAGAGAAATCAATTGTAGAATGGGTCTATACATCAGCAGCTCAAAGTCTACACCCTGTTTTTGCCATTCACCTTTAGACGTAGGACTTTGGACGTTCTTGGCAACAACCACACTAGTGGGGAAATTGTAGCAATTAAAGTCAATACATCAGACGAGCATCCAGGTTGGGAAAGTATGACCTGCATGTCCGCCCCAAGGTTTAAAACCTACATGGTTCTAGAATGTGTGAAGTAGGCATAAAGATCCGCAAAGGCATGGATGTTTGCTACACGGCCCGAGGCATTTCCCTGCAGCCCTTGCTGTTTGTGGGTCTCCTTCCTGCAGCGCCTGCATATAGAAAAGAAATGTGAGAGAGAGACCTCTGATACGGATCCTGTTCCATATCTGATTAGTCAGGCTTTATTCCTGGGATGCCCTCTAGCTTAAAGTTTATAAGTCTTTTCTCCTAAAAGGTCAGTGCACTCTTTGCGCATTGCCCGGGGCATTTATTATGGAGGAAACCAGAAAGAACAAAAATAAGCTGCTAAGAATTATTAGAAGCTGTCAGAAATGAAAAAGAAGGAAGCATGCAAGGGAAGCTTTTATTGAAAATTGCTTCTCAAACAAAGTTCAGCAGGGCAGCGAGGGGGTCTCCTGTTGATTGCTTCAGCTGGTGGGAGTTGGAAATTCCCAGTAGAGTTCAAAAGATTTATGTGCATCAAGACGCTATCCAATGATGGGAAAATGGATGCATTGGAAAGCAAGGCCGCAGCTTGGAAATCTGGGGTTAGGCAGTGGATATTAAAGGTCAAGGATATCCTACTGCTGTGAAAGATCCTAAAGATGGAATGTTTTCTTTTATTATTATCATTATCAAGATACACGTCTCAAAGTAAATAGAATAATGGAAGCCTATGGCCTCTTGCCTTTCTATTTTTTTCTATGGCAGGGGTAGGCAACCTTGGCTCTTTTATGACTCCTGGACTTCAACTCCCAGAATTCCTGAGCCAGCATGGGAGTTGAAGTCCAGGAGTCATAAAAGAGCCAAGGTTGCCTACCCCTGTCCGATGGAATGCGCAAGTGCTTTCTGGCTGCATTTATTTTAGCACCTTTGCAACGTCTTCCAGTCTAGATTTGGCATAGAATTTATTGGGGGTGCAGGGTATACGGCACTGTGGCAGCCCTACATCAGGAGGCTGAATTTCTACTAGCATTGCATCTGTTAATATTTTTATGAAACCATATATACGCTGCCTTTTCACGAGAAATATTTTCCCAGGGCAACACAGAAAGTTGAAAAGCACAGCTCGACTAAAAACAGCAGTTAAAAATGCCAACGGGCAGACAGGCACTCGTGTTTTTTTTAAGCTGCGCAAATTGAAACAGCAAGAGCAATGAAATCAGCTACGAATTGACATCGCAGCGTATTAGCTTACTTAAAACATCGGCCCTGGAGAATAAATAAAGGCATTGGGAATATACTGGAAGTATGTGTCAGAAATATTTAATTTGGGCAAGGCGTTACATGATTAGGGGTGCCACACTGTTCTTGGGAAGTTATCTGCTGCAGTTCAACTCACAAAGGCGGCTTGAACAGGGCCTCCGAAATCTGCAAAAGTTTGAGAAGCAAAGTCTGGGATTGTTCATTTATCAGGACGCAATGACACAAGAAGTAAACTGCCTATGTTTTATTCAGATCTGTTTGGAGTAAACTCTGACCTGGAAGAAAAAAGAACTGCAGTAAACATATTGGACATACAGTAAACATGCAGTAAACCATAAAATGGGCAGGTGGAATTTGGGGTAAATACCTACTTTCCGACAAGCTCTTCTTTCTAAACAGAATGATACATCCACCACACAACATTCAACACTGTTGAATAAGTCTCTTAGACTTTGTAAATTCGTATCTGCCCTGCGTAATTTATACGGTAGCATGTGGATATCCTTTGTCATCTACATTTGGGGCTGGTTGTTCAGAGATTTCTGCTGATTATGCTTAAGGCTAGTTTTTGTTTATTAAGGTCTACTTGGATTCAATGCTGATCTGGAACAAAATGGAATTTAATCTATTGCAAGGAACACATCTTTTTCTCCATAACAAGGTTAGACCCAACTTTTGGTAAATATTTGCTTCCTCATAAAGTCCTCCCCCCCACCCAAGCTTTTAAAAAAGTGTGTAATGGTTTGGTTTCTGAGCTCAGATACCCAAAACTACAAAAACTTTTTTGGGAAATGCAAGTGGAAGAAGTATTTTAAAAAGAATGCAACTTTTTTCTCACACTATTTATTGATGAAAGAGTATATGCTTTTGAATTCAGTGAAACTGAAATTCCTACATTGTTTTTCAATATATTATTCGTATGATGGAATTGTAATAGTAATATTTCCAGCCTAGCCTGCAGCAGTTGAATGAAAGGCTAAGCCATTCAAGAATTTGTGGATAACTTTTTCATAATAAATTAGCTGATGTAATTGCTTATATATGGATGCAACAATAATTTCTCTTTTTAATTCTGAGGAGGCCTATGTCTTGAGACCTGCTCAAGTGAGATTAGTTCTTTAGTCATACTTCGTCCAAACTGATGTTCTCAAGATGAGATAATACTAACAACCAGAAAATTCTTAACTGTCATTATCAACAGAAATAGCTTGAGGAAGACTACTTTAAAAATATTTTACCTGTGTCTGAGATTTTTTTTTTCTTTCTTTCTTTCTTTCTTTCTTTCTTTCTTTCTTTCTTTCTTTCTTTCTTTCTTTCTTTCTTTCTTTCTTTCTTCTTCTTCTTCTTCTTCTTCTTCTTCTTCTTCTTCTTCTTCTTCTTCTTCTTCTTCTCTCTCTCTCTCTCTCTCTCTCTCTCTCTCTCTCTC
>NW_015395492.1:0-4664 GCF_001527695.2 Protobothrops mucrosquamatus | reverse complement strand
GGAGGGGAGGGGAGGGGAGGGGAGGGGAGGAGAAAGAAGAGGAGAGGAGAGGAGGAGAAAGAAGCGAAGAGAAGAGAAGAGAAGAGAAGAGAAGAGAAGAGAAGAGAAGAGAAGAGGGTCAGTCAGCACTGATGTCCACGGTAAGATTCCAATATGAATGTAGGTCTGAATTTTAAGGGCGAGCCTGCTTAAAATTGAAATAAAATTGTATAATAAAGTTGAATAATGGCCGACTGTAAGTTCTATTATTCTCACTTACTTGAGTCACACATTCCACTAAGTCGCAACCTGCTTAAGTATGGCTTGTGGAATAAAAATCACTTAGTTGGTTTCACACAGTGCACTTCAGTTTATGGACAATTGCTGGGTTTATGTCACGCATTAAATCAAAGACAATTAATCAAACATTATGGCTTAACATTAGATGTGGACCCTGCCACAAGTTAAATTTCCTTTGTTGCTGATTTGAAAAGATAAGACCTGCATCTGTTTTAAGTAGGAATTAATAAATATGAGAAATTTAGAAAGGAAAGACCTGAATTTGTTCTTTTGATATTACACAAAAATATACACGGTGGGTAGAATTTACTACTCTTTACCTGCTGACTAGTGGAGCCCCAAATGAAATAAACTCCCCTTACACAACTAAAATCTAGAGCAAATTTGGAGAAATAGCACCATGGGCTGTATGAAGACATATTGCTGAGCAGAAGTCAACTTATGCAATGAGTAGGACTGAATAAACTTAAATGTGAGTTTGAAGCTTGAAGAAGGCAATAGCTAGTGCTAGAATCTAAGGAACAATTTTGATAAAGATCACAATAAGCAGATTTGAGGAGAGAGAGCCAAATTAGTATATTTAGTGTTTACTCTAGTTAAAACAAGTTGAATTAAACAAGGTTACCTTTATATAAAATACTTTCACCCTCATTTCAAGCAAATATATTCAGCATAGACTGCATCCAAAAAACACCTGTTGTTAGCCAAAGTGAGAAATTCTAGAACTATGGCTATTGCAGGTTTCTTAAGAAAAAAAAACCTCTAGAAAATTGATATGAACTTAATACTTGACTAATTAGCACTTTTTTCAATTGTTCAATAGAGCATTTTCCAGACTACCTGAATTTAAAGAGTTTTTTTTTAAAGATCTACACTGTGTCAAGAAGTTAGAATAACTTCTCTATATGCATCTTGACAACCTCAGCTTTCTTGTTAGTAAAGTGCAAATATATTTTGTATAGGCTTACCTAAAGATCAATCCTCTTGTGTATAAATAAAAATATTGAAACAAATGTTTTGAGTAAAGGCCCTTATAGGTAGAAATCTGAGAATCTGCTATGTTATGGGAAAAATTATTTTTCTGGAAATTCTTTGGTTTGACGTACTTAAAATCAGGTATGTGAAACAAGAAGAGAGGTTATTGGACCAGAAATGTAAATTGAGGCAGGGGAATAATTCCATTTATCCAAAGAACTGGAGAGGGGAAAAGATAGTCTAGGGAATAATTCTGAAACATTTAATGGTCTTTAGCCAAGAAAGCTCCCTGCCAGATTTACTTAAAGCTAAATAAGACATTCTATTTTTTACTAGCAATTTTATTAAATATTACAATTACAACAGTACAAACTAACACAAATTAAAAGAATAAAAACAAAAAAGATGCAGAAAATAAAGAAAAAAATAGAAGCACAAGTAGAAAAGAAGGAAAAATAAGAATAAAAGATTTTCCCCTTCATCAGAAGTATGAATAATTTTAGTAATTTATTACTTTTTAAACTCTTCTTCTCATATCTCACCTTTTATCTACAAACAAATTCTTAAAACCTTATCAGCAAAAGTCCATCGGGGATTACCAAAGACAACAGCATATGTATTTTAACCTTAATCAAATAAACCAACTGTATATTCATTCTTTTTTTTAACAATCTTAATCTTTAGCCTCTTCAAATAATGTTTGATCTATTTTGATTTATATTTGATCTATTTTTTTTTGCCTCTTCTCACAAAATTCTTTCAAACTTTAACAGGACTTTTTTTGCAAATCCAATATAGGAAAATTATCCAACTCACTCTCTTGATTTATTATTTATTATCCTTTTTAATTACAGTATTAAGATATTAATTGGTTTTTGAGTATGTGTCCAGTGTAAATTTTTTCCATGTCATTTTTGTAACTTATCATTTTTAAATTGACTTTCAAATCAGTCTTAATCTTGTCAGGTAAAATGTGTTTCTTTTTCATAAAATCTTTTAGACACAGTCTATCTATAGAGGCAGAGACTCTTAAAATTAACCTCTGGGTCCATTGTTCAAAAATATCCTTCAATATTTTGTTTCATTCTGTAATCGTAAGTTAAGATTGAGTGTTTTTCTCCTTTAATTATATTTTTTAATTCCCTATAGTTCCCTATAGTGGCCCATTTTTAAACTCTTAGATTTTAAAGATTTTTTTTAATTCAGACAAAAAGCATTTTCTCATGGATAGGTTTTTTTTATTATTAATTCAAAAATCTTATTTCAAATTTATCTAGACCTTAAGTTCATTTGTAATTTTCTAAAATCAGTTTTCACCTTTTTGCTATTTATTCCCCCCCAAAAAATTTTGAAGTTAATACTCCTTTCACTCACAATTAAAGTGTGTCAAACATGTCAATCCAAAAGTTCCTAATAGTCAAAACAATTAACAAGCAATTTCCAAAAGTGATTAGAAAAGAAAGTATGCTAAATGTCATTCTAAAGTTGGTAACTGTGGATTGAGCAGGATGATCATTCCCTCTTCACTCAGAGCTCTAAACCCACTGGAGATCAATGTCTTGTGATCTCCTCATGAGGAGTAGCTGTCTAGAGTACTTATGGGTGAACTCAAGCCTTCTACTTGTCTGGAGAGGAATTGTATCCAAGGGCCAGTCTACTCAATGGCTCTTCACTCTACTGTGATCATCAGCTCACCAATTATTTTTTTTTTGCAGAAGTCCGTGCATCCTAAATAAGAAATTCTAAATTTAAATTGGTTCTTCAGCTGCTGGTGACACCAATGAACTTTTGTTGACATAACACCATTTGGAATGAAGTTAGACTTTGATCCAGCCCAATATCAAGGTAAATATTTGTCCCAGATAGCAATTTCCAAAGCCACCATTAAATATTTGTGCCTATATTTTAAGAAATGGAAGTCATAATGAAAATTAAGCTTCTGCAACCAAATTATGTTTACACATTCCATTTTATATAGTGAATTTTATACAGTGAGATAAATTCCAGATCGATTATTTCTGTTGAAAACTTCCTAATTCCACTGCTTATCCATAGGAGCAATAGCAAAGAAAAGATATGCTTCCTGTTAGCATATGACTTTTTCTGTACTCTCTGTTGGTCTTCAAGGTCTATCATTCCTCTCTTGTCCAAATATATAACTCCTGGGAGTCCTTAGGGACTAATGCTTGTATAGCCTTGCAGGATTTCTCCTCTTTTCTTCACCTCTTCTTTTAACAGGTTGAGTAAATATGGTTACATCATACATTTTTAATCTGGTTACTAAATAAGTCCATTGTCTAGCTTTCCACAATGCCATAAACTAAATGAAACATGCCCTTTCCATACAAAGCCAACTCTTAAACAAACAAAGGCTTAACAAGGTTAACACTAACAGAGCTTAGCACATTGCGTGATGGCATCTGCTCAGCTGTTACCCAATCTGTTTAAATGTGTGGTATGCATAAAACCAGATAATAAAAGTTAAAAATAAAACCGCAAAACCTAGATAGTTTATATTATCTACACTTCTTGTTCTTTTTTTAAAAAAACTGTTAAGACAAAGAAAAGATTCCTATTTTATAATTGTATGAGGGGAATTGAAGAGATAAATGAATCTACTCTGTTACTCTGTACAAATTTTAGGTTCTTTCCCTTCATTGTTACACACTTGGGGGTTGAGACAATTAGCCTGATTGTATCATCTTTGGATTTTGGTTGCTTCAACACAAGCTGTGAAATATCTGGACAGTTCATCCATTAACCCATCTTCTGACTCACTTTCTGGATCTTCTTCACTCCTAAATCAATGAACTACCTCTACTATACCTTCCAAGCTCGGGGACAATTTTCAGAATGGCTTATAAGTGAAACTGCTGGACCATCAACATCATTTGGAGACCATTGCTCCACAATCAATTCCCTTGACTAGTTACTAGGCTGCGCCCTAGCAATTCAGTCAAAGCTTGCCTTTAATTCATAGAAAAGGATCATTCTGCATTCAGTATAGGAAAACCAGCCAAGGAGAAGCCGGATCTGGTTTCTGCCTATTTCTGCAACATAGAACTTTTTTTTTTCCAAAGCATAAATATAGGGAGGCTCAAAAGCTCTCAACTCCACTGTGACCTTTCGGTTGCATATGTGTAATAGCCAACTATAGCGGTGGCTTTCAAGCTGTGCTACTAAGGCTATCTCAGAATTTGTAGTGGGCCACCTGCATGGAAAGACAGCTTGCTCCCCACTCTTTGAAGAGCATCTGATTGGGCAAGACTGGGTTACAATGTCAGGATGTCCCTCAGGAAAGCCACATTTCCAATCTCATCCCAACGTGTGTTCAGGCCAATCTCCTCTCCCTCATTCCTCCCTCCCTCTCTCCATGTAACCTAGAGAGAAAGGATGGAATAAATAATAAA
>NW_015395491.1:21606-27989 GCF_001527695.2 Protobothrops mucrosquamatus | reverse complement strand
GCTTAAGGTTTCTAGAATTATCGCCTGCATAATGGAAAAAATAAAACATTTATTTGGCATTGCAGTAGTTAGATACTCATAAAGTAAAGTTGTGCATAAGATTCAGCCCAAGACTTTTACATATAAGAATAAGATAAATACAGCATGTGTTTCTGCTCAACAGGGCCATTAGAAAGCCTACCCCTAGCCTAGCTAGTTTTGAGCTATTGTATATTTCAAACTTTTTTCAGAAAGGGTTGAGTTACTTATAAAGTAATAAAGATAGGATAAAAAGCAAATATATATATTTCAAAAAGCATAGTTTTCATTTAATCTTTGGCAGCTTGCAGATGGGCAGGGGTTGGAATCGGTCAAAAGGAATCAATTAATGTAGGTTGTCCTAGATCTCACATAACCCAGACATAAATCTCTGTTTTGGATGAAAAGATAATATTTGTTCCATGCACTGCAGAATAATGACTGAGCTCTGAATTAATTTGAGGAACAATTTGCCCCAATATCAGAATTATGGATATCATTGGGGAAAAAAGTTTAAATTGCTAGTTTTAGGAACTTGATAAGGTAGAAATATGCTGCTTTTTAAAAATGGAAGAACTAGGCACTTGGTTCTCAGATAATCAAAGGCCTGTTTTTTTCTCATAGTTCCTTGCCATCCTTAAAACTTCCTTTTATTTTGTAGATGTGGTCACAAAAGAGAGGGTGAAGGTATTTTTTAAAAAATATGAAATACTACTGGATTTCAAAAGCTTCTATGCTATGAATGTTATGAATTTAAAAGCTTTCCTACCCTGAAGGTCAGCCAGAACTGGAAAAGTGACACGGAGAAAGACCGTTGGTTTTAGATGTCATACTGTGTGACTGAGCCATTTCCATTGACCTACAGTAGAAGAAATATTATTTTTTTAAAAGACCAGAAGTAGCAAAGTCTGAACTTTTTAAAGATATCAGTTAGTTTATGAAGAGACATGCTGAGTGCACAAAAGTATATTGATTTATCCGGAAGGAAATCACAATTCTTAAAGAGACCCAGGGGATGAAACAATGGACATTTCTGAAAATCTGAAAAAAAAAAATCTTTATTGGTATCTCTTGAGATGCTGTGCCAATTTTGCCATGCAATTCTTCCTTTGTACTTTTAAATAAAAACATATTTAGAAAAGACATTTTTATTTAACTTTACATAAATAGGGTGATGCAGGAAGAGAATAGCATGATGAAAATGACTCAAATGAAACAGGGTAATCCTGCCATTCCTGTCCTCAAGTAATAAGGCATGATGGGGAGTTTTGAACTAAATTGAATTGATCTGAATTTGAACTTCTAATAACATTGTTACAATAGCACTTATATACTGCTTCACAGTGCTTTATACCCCTAAACGGTTTACAGAGTCGGCATATTGCTCCCCAACAATCTGGGCCCTGATTTTACTGACCTCAGAAGGGATGGAAGGCTAGTCAACTTTGAGCCGGTGAGAATCGAACATTAACGGGTTGGCAAAATATGACTCAGCTATTGTGACCTGGATAAACCCATGTGGTAGAATTAACAGAATAACAGAATTCTACCATGTTCTGATTCTATCATATTGAAATTGCACTGCATTTCAGTCTTTGCCCAGGCCTGATGCTTGCTGAATTCTTTTCACATAGTGCTTGCCTTAGCAAATGGAATGAATTTCCACATATCAATCTCTGTATGTTTTACATGACAGGCAGAATAAAAAAATAAATAGTGGGAGAGAACTGGGATAGAGGATTCATGTTTTGAATTGTAAGAGAATGCAAATCATACATTCAAACTCAAATTTTAAGTCCCAGGCAAGCAACTTGACCCTTCCATTAAGGTAGACTGAGTTTGGCTGACTTTAGTAGTCACGTTTGACATCGTGAAAAGGCCCATTGCTAGCTATTAACTTATTGTTGCTGCTACTACTACTACTACTACTACTATTACTACTACTACTACTACTACTACTACTACTACTGGCTGGATTCAAACTTAGTAATAGAATAGACCCATTAAGAGCAATGGAGAAGACTAGACTAGACTAGACTAGAATAGAATAGAATAGAATAGAATCTTGGAGGTCTTCTAGTCCAGCCCCCAGCTCAAGAAGGAGAACCTATACCATTTCAAACAAGTGACTGTCTAGTCTCTAGTCTCTTAATAATTATGTCTCATTGTTTTCCATGGGTCTCTATGTATGTATGACCCATTGCCCTTTTTTGGTTGAGGTTGATAACTGCCATAAGGCAAAGATACTTATGTATCTGTGTACATATTGGTTCAGGTGCCAACTTAACATGGTTAGTC
Organism: Protobothrops mucrosquamatus; assembly: GCF_001527695.2. NCBI lineage: Eukaryota > Metazoa > Chordata > Lepidosauria > Squamata > Viperidae > Protobothrops > Protobothrops mucrosquamatus. Next base: position 25,673 of record NW_015395491.1, on the reverse strand, counting down.
TTGGCTTGGATACAAGGTGTTTTAATAGGAAGGTACTATTCTCCAGAGGCAACATAAAGTTTTGGGACAGTTCTGACCAAGCAAACTAATAGCCCAAGGTAGCCAAATGTTTGTACCTACAAGCTGTTTTCAGTTAATATCATGTACAGAAAATGTGGCAATCCTATACCAAAGAATGTTTTTAGTTTGACCAGTTTGGCTGGAACAGGAACGGGGAAAAGGGAAAATACTTAAAAATGATTTCTCAACATTCTGGGAGAGTCCCACTTCTTGTTTTATCTGTCCTATTTTCCTTGCCAATGTTGACACAGAGTGCTCATTACTTTTGTAACCCGCAATTTCTCTATCGTGTTCTTCCTCTTGTTTCTGATGGAACTCTTCACGATTTTAGGTATAATTTACAGCCTCTGCATGATTTTTCTAGACCAGGGCTTTTCAACCTTTTCACCCATTGTCACTTTTAGGATATGGCAACATCCGAGTACCACCAGTCGCCTTGCAAGGTGTTAAAAACTTGATGACCCCCCCCAAAAAAGGAAAAAAGTGATAAAGTACAGGTAGTCTTCGACTTACAGCAGTTCGCTTAGTGACTGTTCAAAGTTACAATGGCACTGAAAAAAGTGCCCCCCAAGCCACAGCCGAGCAAAACACCTGCCTGCCTGCCCAGCGGCGCTCTTCCTCCTGTCTGAAGTTTTCATTGTTGTGAGCATTTCTGTTGAGGATTGGCAGCGGGGGTGGGTTGGGGATGTTTGGTTCCCCCCCCCCCCCGTCTGCTGGGTGGTTGCAGCAGGTTTTGGTCACTTCACATGACCCTGGGACACTGACCGTCATAAATATGAATCAGTTGCTAAGCATCTGAATGTAAATCACAAGACCCTGGAGATGCTGCAAGATTCCAGCTGATTGGCGCTTTTTCTGGGCTCAGCAGAAGTGCCAGGATCAGTGCTACTTTCCAGCTGATTGGTGCTTCTTCAGGGCTCAGCAAAAGCACCAGGATCAGCGCCGAGCTCCAGCTGGAGCCTGCCGCTGATCCTGGCGCTTCCGCTGAGCGCGGACAGCCCTGCAGCTCCAGCCATCTCTCGCTCAGGCTTGTGCAGTGCTACCACCGGTTCAGCTCATTCCCCTCCCCCGTACCACTTTTCTAGGATGGTCACGAACCACCTGCCAGGTGTCAATGTACCACAGGTGGTACCCGTACCACTGGTTGAAAAGCCCTGTTCTAGACTGAAATCCCCCAATTTGAACCAGGGCCTTTTTGAATGCAAGGCATACTGCAACAGTTCATTTAGTGAATGTTCGAAGTTACAACAGCATTGAAAAAAGTGCACTTAACAACCATCACAGCAGCCCCATGGTCACGTGATGAAAATTCAGATGCTTAGCAACTGATTCATATATATTGATGGTTGCAAAATCCCAGGGTCATGTGATCCCCTTTGCAACCTTCTGACAAGTAAAGGCCATGGGAAAGCCAGATTCACTTAATAACCAGGTTACTAACTTGATTCAATGATTCACTTAACAACTGTGGCAGGAAAAGTCGTAAAATGGGGCAAAATTCATTTAATAAATGTCTCACTTAAGAACAGAAATTTTGGACTCAATTATGGTCGTAAGTTGAGGACTACCTGTAGTTCTTTGCATTGCAATGGCTTTTTACCAGTATAACGTATGATGACCAGTACACAGAAATTAAACTACTTAGAAGGCAATCTGCTGAACTGTATTTCAGTCCAGATAGCAAGAGTCATCCATTTTATCAAATGTTATCAGGACACTTGAGTATTGAGCCACTATCTGCTATTTATATATTAATCATGAACAGAAAATACACTTAAAATTCCAAATGGCTTTGGTCTGTAAACAGCTTTCTAAGTGAATTTCATGTTATCTTATTTACATTCCAATGTCCAGACAACATCAGTTTCAACAAGTGGGATTTTGCAAGGATCATTTGAGAAATGGCTGTAAATAAAGGTTGAGTAATATTCCAAAGTATAATATTACAGATTCAGAAGAGCATTTCAGATAAAAGGAACTGTGAGAAGTCAAGGAAAAAGTGGGTCATGGTGACCTTACTCTGAATACTAAGAAAAAAAAAGTTGTGAAGCTGTTTGCTCCTCAGGAGATCTTTTATTTTACTGTAGTCAAAATGTTATCATTTTCAGAATGACCTCAATAACTTTAAAAAAACACGGTGGTTCAGTTTTTTTAAGTTTTGCTCCCCCAAACAAAACAAAAACAAAGCTTACAGTATCCAATCAAACTTCCTATTTAAAAAAAAAAGTCAACAAAATAGTGCAATTGAATCCAAAAAACTCCAAAAACATAACTTGCTTTATAAGAATTGTATTCAAATGAATTTCATAGAAAAGTATATTAGTTTCCATGCTTTACTAAATCAACCACATAAAAGAAGTGAACATTTATATTTATTCAATTATTAAACTTATATAGTTGCTCATCTACCAGAATAAACTCTGGGTGGTGAACAAGAATCAAAACACAATAAATTAAAACAAAACAAAACAAAAACATTTAAAATGATGTGGAGGTCTCATAAAACATATCCATCAACCAATCAACCCTGAATCCCACAAAGGTGCAGCTGGTCCTATTGCTTCTTTGACAATAATTGCTGTATTCTTGATAGGATTTCTTAGCGTCATGTGCAATCACCTGCTTTAAAATACCCAACACCATCTCTGCAATTTTATTTCTTTTATGTTTTGTCAGGAAAGTAATGCTTTTCCATTAGTTACTAGGAATTGTCATCATGATTAACGCTAGAAATTCTCATACTGAAGTGAGTGATTCTTTGAATAAGGATGGTTAGAATTGTATTGTCCAAAATAATAGTCTTGAATTGTTTGCTAATCACTGTGCATTATACATTAGAGTACATTAAATTAAATCTGGATGGCATGATCCAAGAATCTCCATAGGATGTCAAAAAATCACCATGAATGAAAGCTTATTCCCAGCCACCTGCCGTTTGTTTTCTGTTCTTTCATGAAAACTATTTCTGCAATGGTTTATCTGATTTAGTCTCTTACTGGTGCCATAATATAAGGTTTAAACTCTCATCTTGAAATCAAGGGACTATAGTAGTAGGGTTGTGGCAATATAACTCAAGAGAACTGCAGTGTGATTTAGGTGGTAATTGATCTTAAACAGTGCTTGAAGATATAGCTGCAATCTTTCAGGCAACTTCCTTAATAGATAATGAATGTCAGAATCACCTTGGACCTGTTGTACTTCACTGTTGTATGCATTCTACCTTACTCTTAAGATTCACTCTATATAGCTTCTTAGAAGTTTGGGGAAACTCTCCTTTAGATTGCATTTTTGTCCCTGAACAAATGCTGACAGTGCTATGGTTTCACAAAACAATTCACTCAAATAATGCTTAGTTTTCAGATCATAGTCTGATATTGTATCGTGATTTTAGCTAGGTCTTCATTCATTATTTGTTTAAAATATTTATCTTCAGTGTCCCTTATGGTAAGAAGCTTATTTTTACTGTATGTTCTTCAAGCTAATCCTGATTCCTGGTGATTACATAGACTTATCTTCTTCCAAGGACTGAGAAATATTGACTGGTTCAAACTCATGGTCTTCCTGTTTTAAGTCTGGTGTCTTTAACTACAAGACAGCAGTTATGAGCCTTGAACTTGCAGCATTGTGAATTTAATCAACATAATACACAACAGTGGAACCCATGGGACTATGCTGCAGTAGGAAAGTAATTTCTCAATTATTCATTATTAAAATGTGTTTGGAGCTACTAAGTCTGTGAAAGATCATTCTGGTTTTTTTTAAAGTACTAGATTATTTTTATGGAGTAAGTCACAATTCTACCAAGAACACTGTTCACGCTTCTAGAAGTTGCATTTAATTTGGTTAGTGTATTTTCTGAAGAATTTCACAATTCTTTTGGGGTTGCAGATGGAAGGAGGAATGGCCATCTGTACAATTGATCACATATGCATATGGAGCCTTAACCATCTGCTTTTTTCTTCTATAAAACTTGAGGGATACATATGTTGTAGTGCAAGGCAAAACTA
>NW_015395491.1:13019-16673 GCF_001527695.2 Protobothrops mucrosquamatus | reverse complement strand
CTGCTTCCCTTTTTAGGTTCATATTCATCTCTTCCATATTTGTATCTGAATGGCCATGCACAGATCGCCCATGAATGTAGTACCCAAAACATCTGTCTGACAATAGGAAAACTGAAATCTGCAACATGAGAAAAATAAAATGGAGCATTTTAGTATACATTCAGATAACAAGAATTCTACCCACTACTGCATTTTGTAAATGTATTATGTCATCACTCCTATGCTACAGAGCGTAAGCAATTGTATATTTGGAAAGCAGGATATGTCTTAACTTTGAAGCACCTTTGAAATTGTATGTGTGATCATGAGATGCTTCCTTGCATGAGGCTATGAGTAGGAACAACTTCTTTATTGGACTGGAATACAGTTCAAACTTAGCAACAACTACACTGGGTGGAACGACTTTCGTTAAATATTCAAATGACATTACACTGAGCATTAAAATAAGAAGAAAAGTGAAAATCTGCCCTTTGTTCTCTTTGGCTCACATCTAAATTTAGACACTTGAAAAACGGAATTCTGAATTTATCTCAGAATATCATCAAAAGCTTTCCTATGGATAGAACTTTTTTACAGGTCTACATCAGAAAATTATAAAGAAACCCATATGGGTTTTAGTAAAAAAATCAGAAGTTGTTCAAAAAAAGTACTTTGGGATATCAATTATTAGTATACTAACTATAGATATATTGACAGAGCACGTCTTTTCAAATATAATTTTGAAACATTTAAATATGAATAGCCTTTTTGAAGAAAGGCACTATGTGAAAGTATAAAATACTTACATTGCTCATGCAGCATAAATCAACAAACTGTCTGATCTTATCTTCGATAAATCTTTCATGAATGACAGAAAAATATATCACCTGTGAAAAATCAGATTTACTAATAAGTTAAAAAAAAATGTTTTTCTATTTTAGCCAATAAGATACAATGATTAAGATGTCAGACCAGGCTGGGGCAATACACACTTGTTTCACCTCCAGAAGGAAAGGCAAAATATAAATATAAATCTAACAACAATTAAATAGGTACTACCATGGGACTGGTTTGCAATTCCACAGTTTGCCAATTCCACAGTTAACAACCAACCTCTCTAATAATGACTTTCTCTCTCTTTCTACAACTAAGGAGGATTTGCACCTACGTACCAGAATCTGCTTTTCTTAATATTTTGTGATCATCCCTAAGTATGCATAAATTAAGAGCCATCTATTGGAAAACTCATTAATAATTAGTATATGTAACTTATTTGATTTTATTGGAAATAAAACATATTTACTGGTATTGAAATTAATTCCATAAAATGGAAATACAGTAGAAAAATACTAATATGTATTAAGCTGAAGTCTATGCAACTCAGTCTGACTATCATATTTAGTCTACATGAAAGAACATCACTGATAAGGCGGCCCTTTGTCCGTCAGTGATGTTCCTTTCTGTAGACTAAATATTAAGAAAAGCAGATTCTGGTACACAGGTGCAAATCCTCCTTGGTTGTGGAAAGAGAGAGAAAGTCACTATTCTCTCATTATGAGAGAGGTCAATGTAATTATAACAATTTGGTATATTATTGTTTGAGAGATATTTCCTATTTCCTATTATTGTTTGAAAGTAATAAATGTCCATCAAGCCACTCCTGAAGAAAAACTTGAGAAACTAGGTTAACAATTTATTGTAGGTATCTACATTATGCTGATGACTCATACACAATAAAATCATTTAATGAATGGGAATCATCTTATGGGAAGGTAGTCACAATAAAATGATTTTATAAAGTTTTACCTGAATTACAGCAATCAATAGCCAAAGTACAGTGGATATACCATATCTCAGAATGCGGCTCCAGGGTGCTATGTAACTTTCAGGATTTCTAGTTAGACCAGAAGATGAATCCATTAAGGCTAAATTTGAAAATCCTACAACCTGTAAAGGTAACAAACAAATTACAGTCATACCTCGGTATTCAACTGCTTCAAAACTCATCAAATTGGGTACTCAATGTGTTTTGAAGCAAAAATCTTGTCTGGGTACTTGATCTCTCTGTACTGGATAGGCAAAGTAGAACTTGCTGGCATCAGCTGCCTTGTGACTCACTACTCCTTCTGTCCAAAATAAAGGGTCATGTCGTAAGACATGATTTGCTCGGTACCCGTTTTTAATATTTGTTGTGCCCCTTGGAATGAACCCCAGATGGGTACCCACGTACCACTGTATGGATAAATTTTAAAAATATCTATTTACATTAACAAAGATTTTCTAACGAATGAAGGTGAATATACATGTCCCAGAATAATGCTGCAAGATCCAATCTGTGTTGGTCACTGAGACTAGAGTTTTAGTCTTCTGAGGTTTCAAACTTATGCTGGAGCCCATCTTCAGGGAACTTCTCTATAGCAGAGTGTGTGCTGTTCTGTGTGTGGTATTTATACAGTGCCTATTGTAGCTTTTTAGATGCTGATTAGGGTGTGTTGATGGCAGGCTTTTAAGTTTTCGGCTGTCTTTTGCTTGTGCTGCCCAGCCCTCACCTTCTAAGTACTTGATATGCTGGTGCTAAATCACCATTCCTGTTGATGGAGGAGGGGCCTGTTTCCCAGGTTTCAGTCACTTCCCTGGCTGTTTTTGTGCCTGCTTGTCCAATAAGCTTAGTAGCTGTAAAGTTGAATGTGTGCCCTTGTTCAGTGCAGTGTGAGGCTACGAATGAGTTTGGGTCTCCTCATCTGACTGCTCGCTTGTGTTCTTGTAATCCGGTGTTTAGCTTCTTCCCTCTCTGTCCTACATAGTCATAATCCATGCAAGGGATTCAGTAGATTACATGGGAAGTATCTCCCACCTCTAAGCGATCTTTACAATGCATAATTTGTCATTGTATGGTAGCCTCTGGGCAATGTGTGATGCTCACTTGTTCATCTTGTGATGAATGATTGTGGGTACACCGTGTTGACAGTGTCTGACAAGATGTCTGCACAACACAGTGGGAAGAGAAAGGAAACAAGATACAAGACCAACCACATGGCACATCCTGCCATACATCAAAAACATTTCGGAAGCTCTAGAACGCAGCTTCTGAGATCTACAAGTGGGCATCACACACCACCCAGCCAACAACGTAAAAGCCTGCCATCAACACACCCTAATCAGCACCTAAAAAGCCACATGCAACAGGCACCCTATAAAAACCACACACAGAACAGCACACACTCTGCTAGAGAGACGTTTCCTGAGGATGGGCTCCAGTACAAGTCCGAAAACTTAGAAGACAAAATCTCTGGTCCTTGACCCAGATTGTATCCTGCAAGATTTTCTAATTTGCCTAGATGACCACTTTCAATTTTTGAATATACTTCAGCGACCACAAAACAGCAAGTAATAGTTTCTCAATATCATTTTTTTCATTTAAATAATACTAGCCCTTGAGGTGAGTGTGGAGAACTTCTTTCTCCAGCTGTTACTTGATTTATTTATTTATTTATTTATTAATTTAATTTATATCCCGCCCTTCTCCTTACGGACTCAGGGCGGCTAACAACCAGATAAAACACTAATCCCCAAAAACTACAATTTAAAAACATAAGTAAAAACAAATATTAGTAATTTGGTCAAGTTAATATAAAATTGCTTTAAGACCCCATTAAAATTTTCCCCTAGGCCAGT
>NW_015395491.1:6704-11928 GCF_001527695.2 Protobothrops mucrosquamatus | reverse complement strand
CAGGATCCTGTCCACATCCTCGGGAGCCACAGAGTCAAACTCCTCCCATATAATCGTCTCAAGACCTGCTCCCTCCACCTCCCCCGGGGCCACCCAGTCGGAGTCCAACCCCTCCCGGATCCGAGCGACTTTATCATTCAGATATTGTGCAAAATCCTCAGCCCTCCCCACCAGGGGATCCTCCCCCCCCCTCAGTTGAGGGGTACAATCAGAAAGTAATACTTATCAGTTGAAAAACTTATTCTGGAACTTTGTAAACATTTGTTACAATTCCTATCCAAAGACAGCTAAATATATGTTGATACCTAGCAAAAATTAAAACCAAAGTCAAATAATATTAGACTTGGAATTTCATAATTCACATGAATAACCCTGCATTCTGCAGCTCTTTGCTTCACTTTCTGCTTTATATATTTGATTTGGCAGCCAAAATGTAAACTTGCAAAAGGAAATGGCAGCTTGAATATAAATTGAAACTCTAGTCCTAGAGCTTATGATGAAATAATGTACTGACCTTTCTGTTATCATAGTTATATGCATAAAACAAATTTGTTCTTATCTATGTCTCATATAAGAAGTATGCATCAGCTAACTTTTATTCTGCTAGAAAATATATTTTCTTTTCATTGTATCTTGAACAGATTCAAGACCAGGAACACACAGATAATGAATGAAAATAATATAAACTTAAAAGCATATAGTTCTGCCAGACACTGGATTACCTGATTTGACCTCCCTTGCCTGATTTATTCAATATTGACTTTGGCCAAACCATGAATAAAATTACAGTAAAAAGGATGTCCTTCCAGTCTTTCAAATATCCTCTCAGCCTTTGAATAGTGGTTGATTTTAGTAAGATAATAGAAGTAACAGAATGGAATTTGCATGTCTGACAAATAAGCCCATCTATTCTTTTGCTATATTGTCAAGATTTTTTGTTTATGCCCAGAGAAAAAACCATTAACCTGTCTGTCTTAGGAACTGAGGTAAGTAATAAATCAATCAATCATATTTCAACCCAAACAGTATCTGCTCCTTTTCTGTGGGAAATAGTTCTTGGCTGTAACCTGACTTCCTTTATTATATTTTATTGTATTGTGGCCATTTAGTACGTGGCTATAAAAATATAGAAGAAGTTGATACAGCTTTGGTTTGCTGAATGTTATTGCATGAGACCTGTTTCAATAATAAAAGGAATTGTCAGGAAGCTATCATCCATGTTGGATAGAGTTAGACAGCAATTGAAAACAAAAGTTCAATCTTAGCAAAAACATCAAAGAAGGTTTTCCATTATTAAGACTCAACCAATATGCACCCAAATTTGTATGTCAGCTCCTGAAAACACACCCTGCTCCTGATGAATTCTCCCAATGATTCCTGAATTATGATTAATAGTAAAACTATAAATGTGGCCTGGATGGATATATACAAATATACACTGCTAATAATTTTTATGTTGAATGTAAAAGAAAAAAAAACTAAATCAGTGGTTCTCAACCTTTTTAATGCCGCGACCCCCAACCGGTCGTAAGTTGAGGACTAAACCGGTCGTAAGTCGAGGACTAAACCGGTCGTAAGTCGAGGACTACCCAACCGGTCGTAAGTCGAGGACTTTCCCTGCCCGGGAGCGTCGCGCATGCGTGGTTCCACCCCCTGCGCCGGCCGAGGCGTAGCTGGCAAGCGGCAGAGACAGAGCAGGCCGACCACCAGCTGGCCCAGCCCAAGGGAGGTAAGGCACCCGCAGGAAAAGGGGAAAAAAATGGAGGACAAAAAAAATGGCAGACAAAAAAAATGGCCGACAGCCTTGCTTGGCAACCCCCATGAAATGGTCGATCGACCCCAAATGGGGTCCCGACCCACAGGTTGAGAACCACTGAACTAAATCTTAAGTGCCTGAATAACTGTCAATTCCAGTGCTCACATTCCTCATGTTGGACTGATCATTCAACATTGCTCTTTGTTTAGAATAATCATTGAAAATATGCAGTTAATCTATTGGCAATCAAACTTAAAAAAAAGCTGCTTATCAACAATCATTACATTAACAAGTAGGAAAGAAAAGGAAAAAAGATTCTCTTCTTTTGTATGATACCTTAGGTGCCCTGGTGGCGCAATGGTTAAATACGGTATTGCAGACAAACTCTGACTACAGCCTGCAGTTTTATCCTGACAGGGCTCAAGGTTGACTCAGCCTACTATCCTTTTGAGGTTGGTAAATGAGGACTCACATTGTTGGAGGCAATACGTTGACATTATAAACCACCAGAGAGTACTGTAAAGCACTATGAAGCAGTATATAAGCCTAAGTGCTATTGCTATTTCTCAAATTATGAAATGAGATGGTCATTTTGATTTCTTTAAATTTTTCAGAAAGGTATAAAAATGGCCCTCAAACATCAAGCAAGGAAGCACATAAGCATGGGTATTCCTACTCTGGTAAGAAACTTGTCTGTACTTCTCGTTGTCTAGTTCTCTTTATCCCAAAAGAGCTACACCATCTTCCAGTGCACCAAGCAGACAAAAGCAAACAATTTGCATAAGAAGGACACGCCCTTTCTTCTTCCTGAACCAGAAATCCTTTTTCTTCTTACAAATAAAGTTATCTTTACCCTATTTTCCTGAACTGTTATATCTGCAGATCTCTTGATTTCTTTGCTGTAACAAGACACCTTTGTTTTCATTTTTGCTGTATGCCCTTCCAGTCTATGTACCCATTAATATGAACTTCTTAAAATCGGGTTTTCTGCTTACCTTTTTTTGACTTCACCCTTGTCTTTCTCTCATAAAACTGAGAATTACATTCCCAATAGACTGTTAGTGACTATTTGATTGTTTTGTATGCAACTAGCTTCATATATGCTTAATTATACTGCTTTGATTATTATGTATAATTTCATAGCTGGATGTCCAGATTGCATAAGTCAGTTTAAAGATGTTCAAAACTGGTGCTTTAGGAGGCCCAGTTTGTGACAATTATTGTAATATAAATGTGATTTTTTTTCATTACCCTATTTTCATGACCCAATTACATCTTGGAACATTGAAATTTTTTTTAAATGTCACCTCTAAAAAGAAGAGAACAGCAAGCACTTGGAAGAGAGGATTTATTTTCCTAATGGTTTGAATTTCATTCCACTCATTTGCTATGAAGTATGTTCTCCATATGCTGACTGGTGCAGAAACACTTCTTATGCCATTTTCTCCTATAAAGAAGAAACATATGTTAAAAATTTTATTTTGGCCTCAATGACACAAGCACCACTAGTTATTAGATAATATAATTAGATTATATAAAATTAATATAAAACATATAATAGATGTTTAACTTAATTAAATAATCTCACACATTTTTGTTCCTCCCCCCCAGGTCTATTTTATATAATCCAGGATATAAATGTTAAAGATTTGGGTATGCATTTATTACTTATCCAAAAACCATACGAACAGCACCAGAACATGACAAGAATGTGTACAGTTACTTCATATATAATATGAGAATGAAGATATAGATGTGGTTACCTATGGCTGTAAAAGTAAAACTCTTCTATATATATTATCTATATATAATGCTTAGGATGTGATTTGCATCATTTCTGAAATCAGCAAGTTAATCAACCACCAGAAAAACATTTTATACCTTCTACTGCCTTAAGAACCTTCCCTTTTGGACGCTCCCAGTCGATGAAAAAGATATCTATTGAAAGTTGGGAAACAAGCAGATGCAAAAAGTGCAGCGCCTAAAAATCATTAGATGAAATAAAAAAATACAAGTTAAAATTATGGAAAAGAAGACAATTCTAGAAAAGCAACCATAATTTAGAATTACATGGAGAAAGACATTTACATTGCCACCTATCAAATAATAATAAGAAAAGTCCTGTCTAATATCTCTGCCCCCTATTGCCATCAACAGGAGTTGTATATTCTACATGAGGGATGACTTGGAAATTCCCTATGCAATTCCAATCAGATTACAGAATGCACGAATTAGAAGGGAGTTTGTAGGTCATCTTTTTTTCCAAGCCTTCCAATAAATCATCCCTGATTGGCAAGTGATGCAGCTCCATTTGAAAGCTTCCAACAAGCAGATTGTTTCATTTAGCAGCTTTTTCTAGTAGGAAATTCCCAGTAATAGCACAATCCCTAGTGTATTTATTGAAGTGTCAGTTTTACTGAATTTAATTTCTGTAATTCTAAAGAACACAATTTTTAAATTCTTGTTCAAAGGTACCTGTTTTTTCCTACCTCAAATCCAGTGCTGAATTATATACAGAATCTTTATGCTTCACTAATGTACACATATGTACTATACTTTCAAATACTTATAGATTGATTAAAAAACCCAAGAGTTTTCAAATAGAAAAAGCATATGCTTCTGTTTTTAAGGATATGGGGAGAAAAACATGTTCCTTTTCAGTTACAACTGTGCTAAAATTCAGGCTTATCCTAAGGTTTTCAACATGCACGTATCACATCTGACTCAGTGCAAGCCTAAAAGTAATCTCAGGTCCCCACTGAAAATTAGGAAATAAACATGAGTGAGTTTTCAACTAGACTTTAAAAATACATTTAGCAAGTATTGTTTCATCAGCTATCAGATTCTTTCCTTGAATTTTAACTTAGTGAACACTAATAAGAAAATAGTATTCCAAAAAAGAAGTTACCATTAAAGCTTTTCTCCCTTCAGACAATAATGAATGCAAACTGTTTCCAAACTGACACTGATAAATTGTAGCAGTTATATTTTTGGAAATCAAAAGGGCATATATTTACCTTCAGAACAAAAGCACATCCAACATAAGAAATGAACTTATCTTCTTGGCTTGGCTGAGGTAGTAAAACAGAGACAAACTGCTGTGCCTGAAGAGCAACAAACTCTTATTATACCAAACAGGATATAACACAATTATGCTTGTTTAATCATACTAGCTTGGATATTACTTATAGAATAGCAGCAGTTTTGCAAAAGTTAATGAACCTGAAAGCAAAATAGAATAGGTACTAACTAGATCTATTATTTTTTCGAGTGCACTTAGAGGGGAGAAACTAATGAAAAAGCATCAGAGCAAACAAAAAGATCATTTAACATGCAGAACTTGCCTGAATGGTCTGATCAGAAAAGGCAAAAGAGAAAGTAAAACATATTAAGTATTCAAATGTCTTATAATTATACAGAACGATTTATTCATTTACAAAAAAGGGAAAAAACTTACTTTAAAAAATA
>NW_015395491.1:3014-6291 GCF_001527695.2 Protobothrops mucrosquamatus | reverse complement strand
TATCTAGTATTAGATAACGGTTCATACCTGTAAATCAATCATGGGGCTTCCTATACGTCTTTTCCAGCCAGCAGTCTTGAGAAGGGACCATAGAACTGCCAGGCCGCCCAGAACACCTAGTGCTATCTGCAGGAACAAGTAAGCAAATCATATGGCTTTGCCTATGGAAATGAGCAGACAAGTTCCAAAGAAATTAAAAATTGGTGGGAAGAGAATGCTTACATCAGTGTGAATGTGAGCCTCTGATTGATTCATTTCATAGTCGACTGAGAAGGAAACCTAAACAGTGAAATTGTTAGAATGTCAAAAGAATAATTTTACTAATTAAATCACCTGTACTTGACCACCACCATCCACACAACATAAGTTTATGGGTCATAAAATAGAATTACTTAAAATAAAATGTACATCATTGGCTTCTCATTTATTTGCTAAGTTAGTCTTTAGATTTTGGCAAAAGAATGTCATAACACCACAGATAAAGTGGACGGTGTCTGAAAAATAGTGCTACAATATAGAAATTTGAACAATCACTGGTAAGAATTTTCAAAACAGCATGGCTTTATATGTAAAACTGGTACTGAGAGATTGTTTAAAAAATAATACAGAATAAAATGTAGGAAGTGCTAACTCAGTAACTCCTGTCTACAAAAAAAAAAGTAATCTGGGAATGGAAAATTGAAGCATAAAATATTATCACAGACTATTGGGCATACTTTTCTTATATGGCACTCAGTCATATTCGTGAGATGGACGGCTAGGTATTAAGTACAACTATGGGAAAAATAGGAAACCAAGGAATTGATCAATGCTTAAATAAATCAGAATGGAGATTTTGTGAGGATGAACCAGTTTGTAATCATTCATTTTAATGGCCATTCAGTAAGGGTCTAGGACAATTGAACGTGGCTGCCTGGCCATGTCTGCTTCACGGCGTACCTCCTGCTGCAACTGACCCATCACGGGCATTTATCCTCGGCTGGCATGCCTGTGATAAATTAGCTGTGGTGGGGGGGCATAGTGAAGTGGGCACAGCTATGTGCCTGTAGTTCATTGTCCTATTCCGATTCAATAAACTGGGTTAAACAGGTAAGAGCTTATTTCTTGCTACTAAGCTCTGACTTAAAAATATGTAAAGCACTTTTTTGTTAACCGTGAAACCTTTATAATGATCAAAATTCAGGGCTTTCCAGTTTATCAGTGGGATTATTCATTATTCAGCAGGACTATAACTTGGTTACGCTGTTTTGGTTGCCTGGCTAAGCTACTGTTAAATGTAGCTGAGAGACAGAGAAGAGCTTACCATTATATTCTCAGCATTGGGATTCTGGATGAGAACATCACTATAGGCAACTGTTATCAGAGGTGGATAGATGGCTCCCCTTTGAGTGTTCCGCACAAGACGAATGCTACAAAAAGGAATGCAATGGAGCATTAAATAGAAAATCGCAATTGGCACCATTGGAAGTAAGGTAACAACTAAGGAACGGTTGCTGGAATTGGGTATGTCTAGTTTAACAAAGAGAAGGACGAGGGGGGATATGATAGCAGTGTTCCAATATCTTGGGCTGCCACAAAGAAGAGGGAGTCAAGCTATTTTCTAAAGCACCTGAAGGCAGGACAAGAAGCAATGGATGGAAATTAATCAAGGAGAGAAGCAACCTAGAACTAAGGAGAAATTTCCTGACAGTTAGAACAATTAATCAGTGGAACAACCTGCCTCCTGAAGCGGTGAATGCTCCAACACTGGAAGTTTTTAAGAAGAAACTGGACAGCCATTTGTCCGAAATGGTATAGGGTTTCCTGCCTGAGCAGGGGGTTGAACTAGATGACCTCCAAGGTCCCTTCCAACATCATCATCATCATCATCATCATCATCATCATCATTATATTATTATCTGCAATATGTAATGTCTTTATAGACTGTGCACCCAGTTCTATATTTTGTTTAAACTCGCTTTCTTATTCACTTAATGTAATGCGCCTAGCATCTCTTTTTTAAATAATCATTACTCTTTTTAAGTCCCAGAACTTTTGTTATGGAACTATGATTAAATATGTTTATTTGTTATAATAAAATATTATTATTATTGTTAATGGAAGATAGGCAAAGGCAGAGACTGGGAAGAAAAGGTGGCAGGGGGTATAGATCACAGAAGAGGGCAGAAGAAAGGAATGTGGTACATTGGCCTTGTCCCACTTATTTGATAAAACCCCCTTGATTTTGTCTTGGATGAAATTCAGAAGAACTGAAATATTCTGGTTCTGGGTTAGCAAAACTGCAATCTACCTGGCTAAACTTCCTGGCCATGGTGTGTTTGTTTGGGGTTAAAACAAACTTATTCTCTGTATTCATCCTTCTACAAAGTACAGATTGCAAAATTAAGACGATATACTGGTCCCATGTCTCATCAACAGCACTTACTTTTATCAGTGACTGATGGCTTTACTGTAGCAAGTCAAATATGAAATTAGTTTTTGCTTTGTAGTCCGAATATGAATCATAGCATTTTTAAAGATGCTTCCCATTTCATTGCTTATGGTGGCAAGTTCCCTCTTCAAGAGTAAAACTTATAGCAATAACTTCCTGAAAATTTCCTTTAGACTCACGTTGTATGTATAGGCAAAATACTTGTTTGAACTGAGGATATTATCGTCAGTATGGATGGACCATTTTCAACCTATGATCACACTTTATGTAGGAAGAGCAGAATAATTCCCAATAAATTCAACAGAGCTCCCTTTTGAGCATATATGTGGGGGTTTTGATGGTTGCAGGGCATTGGGTCATCTTATTTTTGTGCAGTTATATTTTTTCTCACAGCAAAATGTTGGATCAAAGAAAATTCAAATTAGAAGTTGGGAATTTACAACTGGGTAGCATCTTATCCAAATTTTATATAACCTTACCTTATTGCTATTTTACTAGCAATTCGGATTACTTTTGGCTGGCTTTGTAAGTCATTTTCTCGTCCACTTAAGGTATCCACCAAAAATATACGCCGTGTCAAAAACCAGTTATTCACATTACTGCCTTTGAAAAACATACAAAATTACAACTTTAGAAAAAAACTTTGAATTACTGTAAGAGAAAGAAAAATAAGGAAACTTGCATTGTTTATCACTAATATAGAACAATGATAATGATATAAATCATGTTGAATAACTAAGTTGTTCCATACTATTAAATACATTTTAATATATTTACTTTTAAAACTAACTGAAGTTACTTCAGGAACACATGTATACTGCTTTTTCTTCTCTCCTAGCATAGCTG
>NW_015395491.1:0-1206 GCF_001527695.2 Protobothrops mucrosquamatus | reverse complement strand
AAGTTAATTGGAAGATGTGAACCATGACCCCAAAATAGGGGCGGGGAAAAATGCTTAGAATGTATGTGTAACGGAAAAGAATCCAGATCTAAGCATTTCCACCATGCCGTACTGACGTCTCTGTAACCTTAATAAATGCTTTTAGGAAAAAATATGCCTGAAAGTCCTTTTAAGTGTTTCGTTAATCAGACACATGACAGAAACGTCTGCAAGAAAACAACCAAGCTCAGAGAGCACTAAGGACTTGTTATTTTTTGTGACCAAGGAACTCTGATAATTTCTAAAACTTCGACAAGGGGTTCCTGTAAGCCCTTTCAATCCACTCCTGAGAAGGTTGCTCCCTTGGGAAAGGTGGTCTTTTCCTGAACTGTTTCTGATGCTACAATAATGCTAGTGAAATACTGCAAATACAACCGTCCACACCGGTTCAGATATGATTTATTTAACAGCATTATGATACATTTTTGGCAGTTTTATGTTTAATGCCTCATCTAATGAGCTGTCGAACAGAATGATTAACATCACTGAGTTAAATATATTAACTATTTAAAATGTGATAAAAGTTTTTAAAAAACATTTCAATAGGTTTATAATAGTAATGTTACTGTTTCAGTATTTAATTAGTTAAGTAGAAACATAAAAAATAAATATAAATAAATAAAAATAAAACAAAAAGGAGAAAGACATAATACAATTGCATAATAGCAAGGTAACATTAACACGTCCATGTTGATTTTTGTTTTTTGTTTTTTAAAGAAAGCTATTATTTGTGTTGGATAAGTTTTACACTGAGATGAGGATTAAAGTGAAAATTCAAAAGATGAGATTTAATATGTTTAAGATACATATTAAAAAAATAATTTAAAAAATAGAAAAAAATTGTATAAGGAAAAGCAATCAAGCTTTTATCCTCTTTTGTTCCCCACTCTTTTTTTATCTCACTGCTATTTAAGTATTTTTATACTTCCAAAATCATTACTCATTTCTGTTTAGATAATTTTAATTTTAAAAAAAATGAATAGGACAACCCTCAAATTTAACACTGAATGAATTGTTGATGGTATTTTTGTGTGCACTTTCAAGTAGTACTGATTTTTCATGACCTGCTGATTCTAAAAAGCCCTTTTATTTTCTATATTTGGAGTTCAGGCATGGCTTAAAAATCAACAATAACACCAAATTCTGAACTGCAAAATATGCAGTACA
>NW_015395490.1:0-9969 GCF_001527695.2 Protobothrops mucrosquamatus | reverse complement strand
TCTCAGCCGATTCATAAATGGTAGGAACTCTTCAGAGGAGAAATCCTTCAGTATTTCCAAGAAAGTATCTTTTCCGCTCCTGATTCACACAAGAGTCTAACATTTGGTTACCATATGTCCCTGCAAAGAGGCACACGCCCAGTCTGCAGAAGCTGAACTATATGTAGTGCACAACGTACAACATTCCTCTTCAAAAAAAATAATGTTTTTGCTTCTTGGCAGTAGGAACACTGCAAACGGCTCCCACCAGGCTAACCGGGCCTGAAGCAATCTTTCAGCATCAAAAATATCTGCTATTTGAATCTGGGTTGGCTGCGTGAAATTGTTGCTTTCCCCCACCTCACTCTCAAACCGTTGTGTGACAGCAACAACCTCTGCAATTTCAACCAGTTTTTAAACGATTGCTTGGTTTCTTAATGTGTCTTTTGCAAAAGGAAAAAAAAAATAGATCTACTACCCAGAGGTCTTCAAACTTGGCTCTTTTGTAACTTGTGGACTTCAACTCCCAGAATTCCTTAGCCAGCGTGCCTGGCTGAGGAATCTTGGGAGTTGAAGTCCACAAGTCATAAAAGGGACAAGTTTGAAGACCCCTGATATAGACTTTAAGAGGAGTGGACTTCAACTCCCAGAATTCTTCAGCCAGCGTGCCTAAATGAGGAATTCTGGGAGTTGAAGTCCACAAGTCATAAAAGGGCCAAGTTTGAAGACCCCTGATATAGACTTTAAGAGGAGTGGACTTCAACTCCCAGAATTCCTCAGCCAGCATGCCTGGCTGAGGAATTCTGGGAGTTGAAGTCCACAAGTCATAAAAGGGACAAGTTTGAAGACCCCTGATATAGACTTTAAGAGGAGTGGACTTCAACTCCCTGAATTCTTCAGCCAGCGTGCCTGGCTGAGGAATTCTGGGAGTTGAAGTCCACAAGTCATAAAAGGGCCAAGTTTGAAGACCCCTGATATAGACTTCAAGAGGAGTGGACTTCAACTCCCAGAATTCCTCAGCCAGCATGCCTGGCTGAGGAATTCTGGGAGTTGAAGTCCACAAGTCATAAAAGGGACAAGTTTGAAGACCTCTGTACTACACCATCGTTCTGGTGTAGACATGATCTTCTTTTTTCTGGTCACCCTACTTTCTCTTCGAACATCAATGCAGGGTTCAAAGGGCTGGGACAAGAGACATTTCTGGGATTTTGCCATCCGACGTGCCACAAAGACACAATGCTGACACACTTTGGGTTGCATTCCCCAGGCCTGTGGACGTGAACAACGTGAGATGGTGGTTGTCTCGGCTGATGACCTCAGATCCCACAGAATCTGAGCCTCAAAGCAGGTTGGGGAAGATTTAGATTTGTGATGAGGGGAGTGGCCGGGTTCCAGAGCAACAAGCAAATCATTGTTTTCATCCTGGCTGAAATCGTGTTTTCTGGTTTCCGACACCACAAGCAGTTTCCTAATAGCCTGACTTGACTCTCCCTTAAAGCTTGACAAGGTTAGGAGATTAGAAACGAACAAAAGCTTTTCTGAGGAGCTCACACGGAGCTGACTCCAGAAAGCAATGATGTCATTGGTCTTTTTCTTTTTTTTCTTTTCTTTCTTTTTTTGCTAAAAGCAAAAAAAAAGAGGGATTGTAGAGGGATTGTCATCCCTTACTATTGTACTTTTTCCTGGTGTATTTTATTTTTTTTTTATAAATGAAGAACACGGTTCCTTCTTTGGATAAAGAACCTGATACGGACAAGAGAAGGCTGCATCGATATTTTAAATGATATCCTTGATCTGGAAAAAGAAAGAGAGAGAGAGAGAAAAAAAGAAAAACAGAATATCTACCAACAGCGCTCTCCGAAAAAGGAAACGTACCATAAAAACGAAAGGAATATGGTCCGAATTACTTAAGGAAGCAACTGAAATCACCGCATGGGCTTCTGCCAGCAGTTAACATTAGATCAAAGTTGAAGGCACACTTTAGGATTTTAGAGAAATGGTTACCACAAGAGCATCATCACTGCCATAAAAGTATTCTTTAAAATAAAAATAAAAATGGAAGGACACACGCGCAGACAGAGCACGGAGCAAAAGAAAGAATAAAATTAAGCCATCGCTCTAAATTTAGGGGAAAAAAAGAATGCGGTTAATTTTCAAGCACGGGTATTCTTCTGCTCTTCTGTGAACTGACATTAACAGGAAATAAACGTTAAGCACCGTGGTAACTCCAGTTCTGCCAGACTAAACCCAGGATTTTGTGACTTCTCACCCGTTGACGTGCCAGACAAAACTCTTCACCATTTTACTTATTGACCATCATTTATTCTGCTTCTTTGACTTACCTGAGGGTGTTTCCAGACTGAGGAAAGAGATGTCAGCTCTGTTTACAGCCATGACTGTTCTAACCAATGGATTATCAAATTTTGCCTTCCTAATGGCTCTCCTGTCTATTTCCATTTGCTGACGCTTCCCGTTTTTAGAGGTCAGAAATGTCAAGAAGGCAGCTGTGGCAACGTGATAGAAGCTTCACTTGCTTTTTATGCACGTGTTAGATATATATATATATATATATATATATATATATATATATATATATATATATATATATANATAGATAGATAGATAGATAGATAGATAGATAGATAGATAGATAGACAGACAGATGGAGATAGAGGTAGAGATAGAGAGAGAGATAGATAGATAGATAGAGAGAGAGAGAGATAGATAGATAGATAGATAGATAGATAGATAGATAGATAGATAGATAGATAGATAGATAGATAGATAGATAGATAGATAGATAGATAGATAGATAGACACACACATACATATACACACATTTACATATATATCTTTTCTGTTGGGTGGAGCACCCGGTCTACCAAATATAAATCAGTCTGTTCTGCATATATGTATTTATATATATGTGTGTGTGTATATGCATAAGTATACATATATGTATGTGTATATGTATAAGCAGTGCTTTTTTTGGGAAAAAAACATGTCATACAATTTGCCTTGCCTACCCTACAAGGTTCCATCCAAAAAAGGTGCCGGAACTCCGTTCTGGGCGTTCTATGACAAAAAAAGCCCTGTGTATAAGTATACATATATATATATGTGTGTATATGTATATGTGTACACACACACACACATATATATATACAGAAAGTTTTTCAGACAGACCGGTCTGATTGATTGCACCTTGGCATTTTGACTGCTATACTGCAGTTCTACTTTTTTATAATCTCTTTTGCCTTGCAAAATATAAATATATATATATATATATATTCAGGATGTCTCATTAGCTTATCTTTGCTATATCAGGAAATATTTTTTTTCTTTATCCTCTGCAGGCACGGTATGCTATTGGAAGAAAAGCATCCTTGGAGTCTCTGCCGTTCCAGGCCCCACTGCAATATCTTTGAGTAGGTGCCGTATGCAGTATATGAGTTCTCTTTGCTAAGGCACCATCTAGCTGCAATTTTGCAGAGTGATACGAATGCGTTTTGTCAGGAAGTCTTCGGAAGGCCCCCCCCCCTTGCCTTCCTCCTTTGCTGCCCCTTTCTAATCTAATTCAAAGCCAAAGACGAAGGGGGAGGGGAAAAAAAAGCCAACCTTTTCTGCAAAAGCCTGTCTGGGACTGATGTCAAGGCAGTCTAAAATGAGCTCAACAAAGACCAGACAGCAGGGCTTGAAAAGTACCGCTGCCTCTGTGGTCTGGGCTGCTCCAACGGGGAGGTTACGAGTATCCTAAAGTGGTGTTTCCCCACCCCTGCCGTGCAAGTATGGAGGAGATGCCATTACACCCTGGCAAGGATTTCCAATGGCTTGTAAAACCAGCCAAGAGAGAGGGTTAGAGAGATTTATGAGCTGCTGTCTCCCTCCCCCCACTTCTCAAATCAAGTCGTCTGGGGTTGCTGTCTTCTCTAGATGGAGATCAGAAACGGGGGAGATAAAAAAGTTTGGTGACAGCTCAATGCCCCAGTTGTGCAGCTAAAGGTAGGTCACAGATGTTCTCTAGACTGGGGTCTGCATTCATTAATCCGCACTCATCGGGAGAGAGACTACGTTGGCATTACGGCAAAGAGGACCCTAGCAGCATGATGCTCTCTAAGGAGTGACAGCACGGCCAAACAGCTTCTGGGAAGGCGCCCAGGTCCACTTGTGGTCAAGGTTTAGATCGTGAGGTCCTTGACCCTTGATCAAGAAGGCGTCTAGGGCAGGGGTCTTCAAACTTGGCCCTTTTATGACTTGCGGACTTCAACTCCCAGAATTCCTCAGCCAGCGTAAAAACACTTCAGCTAGTTCTGCCTTCTTTTTTTATATATATATATGAATCTGCGTGTCAGATAGAAACAGAATTTCCAGAGATGGAAAAGATAAGCATCAGGCAGACTTGAAAAGCAAAACTAAGAACACGTTGTTTATAGAAGCCCGATGCATGCTTTTAACCTTTTTTCATGCTAAAAATGGAAAACAAAAAAAGGCACTTTAGGTAGTAAATCTGTTCTGGCTGCCAAGTATCTCTGACCTGTTTTCCAGCTCCTTATTTAATAATTAAAATCAAAGCAGTATGTTCCATGGTTAGGCTGGACATCATAACAAGCTCTTGATTGTGCCCCTTAACGTGATGAATGGACTGACTGTCCCTAATCTGTCACGATAAAAGCCAGCAACTCTGACACCAACTGGGAAGAGATTATATTTGAACAGCTACTTAAAAATAAGCAAACAAGGCACTACATCCAGCAGTAATGCTTTGAGGGCCACATTTTGTGCAAAGGAATGGCTAAAATTGGCCTAAGGTAGTCCTATGGATTCTACATTTACTCAGAAATCAAACTCTTTTGAGTTGGAGTGGACGTTTTCCTGTAAGTACACATGAATGGGGTTCCAAATTCAGCTACACAATAGTAGCGTAATAAAGAACATGGAATAATACAGTTGGAAAGGACCTCGGAGGTCTTCTAGTCCAACCCC
Organism: Protobothrops mucrosquamatus; assembly: GCF_001527695.2. Taxonomy (NCBI): domain Eukaryota; kingdom Metazoa; phylum Chordata; class Lepidosauria; order Squamata; family Viperidae; genus Protobothrops; species Protobothrops mucrosquamatus. The sequence continues at coordinate 5,007 of NW_015395490.1, read as the reverse complement.
CTGCTCAAGCAGGAGACCCTATACCATTTCGGACAAACAGACTCATTTTGAAAGCCTCCAGTGATGGAGCATCCACAACTTCTGAAGGCATCTTCTGTTCCACTGGTTAATTGTCCTCACCGTTAGGAAGTTTCTCTTTAGTTCCAGGTGGCTTCTCTCCTTGATGAGTTTCCATCCGTTGTTTCTTGTCTTGCCTGTCGGTGCTTTGGAAAATAGATTGACCTCCTCATCTTTGAAGGAGTCTCTCAAATATTGGATCAGTGCTATCATGTCACCCCCTAGTCCAGTGATGGTGAACCTTTTAGAGACTGAGTGCCCCAAAACCGGCCTGCCCCCACTCTGCCCCCCACTCCGCCCACCCACAAGGTCACTCACCACAGATCACCCAGGCAGCCTTGCAGCGCCATGGCGGCCACGCTCTGTGCCCGCACCCCACAGCATCATCTGCACGTGATGAGGCGTGAACGTGGAGTCTTGCCCCTGCTTCCCGGCTGCCATGTGCTTGGCTGCATTGCTCTGTGTGGGCTGGTGGTGAGGAGAGGGTTGTGGGGAGACAGGGCTGGGGCAATGGCATGCGTGCCCACAGAGAGGGCTCTGCGTGCCACCTCTGGCACGCGTGCCATAGGTTCGCCACCACTGCCCTAGTCCTTCTCTTCACTAGACTAGCCCTGCCCAGTTCCTGCAACCATTCTTCATATGTTTTAGCCTCCTGCCCCCTGATCATCTTGTTGCTCTTCTCTGCATTCTTTCCAGAGTCTCAACATCTTTTTTATATTGTGGTGTGTGGATGCAGTATTCCAAATGCATAATAAAAAAGTTATTAAAAAGTGAAGTCAGATAATAAGAATCTGACTTCACCACAGGCACAGCAATGAATGTTGACACTCCGGGATTTTTCATTCACTAACAGTCGAAGTGTCTTAGATTCCATGTAGCTCTGGAGGGTGCCTTATAGTGTTCAGAAGACCGGCTTACTGCAAAACACAGGAGACCCGTCTTATATGTGTCATCTCAGGAGTTTTTAAACCATTCTGTTTTTTCCTTCCTGCATTGACTTGACTGCATTGATTCTCGACTGCTCTTTTCTCAGCCTTTGCAAGTCAGAGATCTCTGTTCCATGTTTACAGAGCAGCTTGGTCTGCCCTGAAAATAATTGAGTCCTGCCTCACCAGCTGTAACCCTGATGCCATGAGATCACCCAATGGCTTTTGGAAAAGTTTAGAGACTTCACTCATCTCCCACTCTTTCAGTTTATTTCACTCAGTTTTTGTGTGCATCTCTCTTACGTCCATCTGCAGGTGCTTTTCTTAAGAGATACGTCCTGAATTTCTTATAGATACGTTCTAATTTGAGGGTGAAGGTTCGTTCTCTGAGCTTATGGGTTGGTTTCCAAATGTTTTGTTACCAGGCTGGGTAATATCTTCAGCGGAGATTAGGGGATGACTGTGTCCAGTGGTGGGATTCAAATACGTAAACAACCGGTTCTCTGTGTGGATGCCTCTTCCGGAAGTCCATTCTGGGCCTGGGCCTCTGAGGCCCAGAACAGACTTCTGGAAGTGGCATCCATGCACTTCTGGCAGGCCATTCTGGGCTTGGGAGGCCTCCTCCGGGCCTCCAAGGCCCAGAATGGACTTCCAGAAGCGGCGTCCATGCACTTCTGATGGGCCGTTCTGGGCCTGGAAAGCCTCCTCTGGGCTTCTGAGGCCCAGAACAGACTTCCGAAAGCGGTATCCATGCCCTTCCGGAGGGCCATTCTGGGCCTTGCGAAAAAGGGCTAGGGTTTCAATGGGCGCCATCTGGTTTGCTGAACTCAACAAAAAATTAGCTACCGGTTCTGCTGAACCGGTGCGAACCGGTTGAATGCCACCATGCTCTGTGTTGGTATTGTTCTGTTTACAAGGGCTTCAGGTGTGAGTGTGTCGAATGAGGGTTTTCTGATGGGTCTTGTGATGGGTCAGGTGTGAGTCATCAGTGAGGGTGATGGATCTTGTGATGGGGAGGTTACATCAGGAGAGGGTGATTGGCAGGTGAACTGATAGTGTGAGGAGGGCTTGCATGAGTTGGTTGAGGGTCAGTGCTGTCCCTGGTTGGCTGTGTGGATGATTTGGATTCTGAGTGATTCGTAGGCTGGTTGAAGGTCAGTGCGTTGATGGAATTGCATGTGTGGAGTGCCAGGCTTCGATGAACTCACAAGCGTGGCAAGCGGTAGTGTGGCCGATGATTTTAGTTTTGCTCCAGTTCTAATGTGATATTGGGAAACACCCAGCCAGACAAAGAGGAGGGATCAAGTGGGGAACTAGCCTTGGGTTCAGCCACAAGAGACTTAAGCTTGACTCTCTCCTACGTTCCATGGAACCTTACCTCGGTGTTCCCAAGGGAAGGCACGCCGTGGTATCCTCGGTACTCTCTGAACTGAATTTCTTGAAGACGTCACTACCCAACTAGGGAACATCATCAGTGTGGCAAACAGTCTGGGTAGATTCCTATACTATAGGTAGAACGTAATAAAGGTAGAACATAAGTATAAGTAGAACATAATAAACCCTTGGATCTGGTTGCTTGCACTTGACCTGCAAGCAGTTTTCTCCAATATCTATAAAATATATGGAGGGAAGGTGAATATAATGACCTGGAAACCTTGCGAATTGGAATAGGTCAGGCAAAAGTAGCATGGATGGAAGAACGGGGAAGATGTAGACGTCATCAATTTACACCTGGGATTGTTGATGCCACATCTGTGAAGCATCTGCAAGAAAACCACCAAGCTCAGAGAGCGCCAAGGATCCCCACAGTTGATATATTAGAGACTTATTTCCATTTTGGAACTCTCCTTACAAGTGGTTCTTGAGGTAAAAGCAAATCACCATGTCACAGCTGGCGTTACAGCTGCATGTCCTTAAGTCAACTAACAATTTATTATATAAGGACATCGCCAGGAGATGGTTTGGCCTGGAGGGTTTTTCTTCTGGATGTTCTCACCATAACCCAAAGGAGCTGGAGGGAGTCTATGTAGGATATGAGGGACAAGATGAAGCACGCATTCATGACATAAAGTTCAGTCATAAATCACGCTAGCTCATCTACAGTAGGTTGGTAAATGTAATTTCTAGCGTTTTAGGGTTGCTTACTACAATCCTATCCCTGTGTGAGAGAAACAAGTTTCCAGTCTTCTTTCAGCTAATAAAGAAAAAGGAGAAAAGGGAATAAACAGAGAGGGGTTTAGCAGCATCGTATCTGAGCACTACTAGGATGAAAAACAAGAAAAATCAGACATTGAAAGGTAGACAAAGGAAGGAAGGAGGAAGGNGGAAGGAGGGAAGGAGGGAGGAAGGAAGGGGGAGGAAGGAAGTAAGTAAGTAATAAGTAAGTAAGGAAGGAGGGCAAGATGTCCCACTGGTTAATTGTCCTCACTGTTAGGAAGTTCCTCCTTAGTTCTAGGTTGCTTCTCTCCTTGATGAGTTACCATCCATTCTTTCTCGTCTTGCCTTCTGGTGCTCTGGAAAAACAGGTTGACCCCCTCCTCCTCTTCGTGGCAGCCCCTCAAATATTGGAAGGCTGCTATCTTGTCCTGCCAGAGCGTTCTTGGCATCCCACTCCGGGGTTGTCTCCTCCTCACACTTTGGATTCCTACTCACAATAAACAATAGGGTCACTTGCGCCCGAAAGGAAAAGCTGGGAGATAGGGAGGCCTCTTCTGCTTCCCCACAGGAGACTTCGTGTCTGCCCCTCCTTTTCCCCTCACAGAGGAAACAAGCAGCAGAAGAAAGCCGACATAATGTGCTCAGCACACTTTAAAGGGAGCGCTGGGTGCTAGGAAATCCTCTTTAAATAGAATCAAAGCCTCTGCAACAGGAAAGAGGGGTGGAGGGCTGTTGAAAGAGATGGAGAGAGAGAGAGAGAGAAGCCGTGGATTTTCCTGACAGTGACAGCTTCATGTTTATGCAATTTGGGCAAGGGGGGGAAAAGAAGAAGAAGAAGAAGAGGAAGAAGAAGGAGCAGGATAGCAAAAGCTAAGACGTGCTAATTTATTCCCAGATCAAATAAAAGAGCACAGCGGCGGGCTCTCATCAGAGTCACTGATTACTTTAGGTGGAGCTAATATAATGAGCGTTATTAAATGAAACACCCTCTCTAAAAGGGCATCGCGTATGAAGGAGTTTAGCATAAGTAATAAACATTTTTTTTTCCTGGCAATCAGCTTGAAGCCTGGTGCAGAACTGACCCAGAGCTGCTAGTTTGGGAAGCCTCTGGGGAGCTTGCTGGGAACTTGTGAGGGTCCCCCCCCCCCATTCCCCTTTTTCTCCGCCAGTGTTTTTCCACTCTCGGCCCTTGTTGATACAACTTTACAAATGGATTTTCCACTGCTGACCCAATCAATTCCTTTACAAATGGAGAGGGCTCACTGCTGTTTCCTCCTCTGCAAAAGACACCCACCCACTCACAGCAAATAGCCTTTGGAGAAGCTGTTTACTTTTTCTCAAAAGCACACCTTCGGCTCTCCAGGCTGCAACCCTGCAGCAATAGAATAGAATAGAATAGAATAGAATAGAATAGAATGGAATGGAATGGAATGGAATGGAATGGAATGGAATAGAATAGAATAGAATAGAATAGAATAGAATAGAATAGAATAAATATTGGAGAAGAATAGAATAGAATAGAATAAATATTGGAGAAGAATAGAATAGAATAGAATAGAATAGAATAGAATAGAATAGAATAGAATAGAATAGAATAGAATAGAATAAATATTGGAGAAGAATAGAATAGAATAGAATAAATATTGGAGAAGAATAGAATAGAATAGAATAGAATAGAATAGAATAGAATAGAATGGAATGGAATGGAATGGAATGGAATGGAATGGAATAGAATAGAATAGAATAGAATAGAATAGAATAGAATAGAATAAATATTGGAGAAGAATAGAATAGAATAGAATAGAATAGAATAGAATAGAATAGAATAGAACAGAACAGAACAGAACAGAACAGAATAGAATAGAAT
>NW_015395489.1:8774-17143 GCF_001527695.2 Protobothrops mucrosquamatus | reverse complement strand
AGCTCCAGCCGTCTCTCGCTCAGGCTTGTGCGGTGCTGCCACCGGTACAGCTCATTCCCCTCCCCCGCTACCACTTTTCTAGGATGGTTGCGTACCACCTGCCAGGTGCCAATGTACCACAGGTGGTACCCGTATGACTGGTTGAAAAGCCCTGACCTAGCAGTTTAGAAGTACAACTACTGAAATTTTTAGCATGTCAGTGCGGAGTGAGTGGGCATATTCTTTTCACATTATGATAATTCCTCGGCCGGATAACCAGACAGAGTCTTCGCCCCATTTACTGAATTTCTTTTCAACATTACAATGATTGGAAAGAATAAAAAAGTAGCTAGTAACGACTCTGTTATATTGCTGTAAAAACAGCGTCACCGATTTCAGCTTTGATCTTAAATCTAGGCAGAGATGCTCAACAGGGCCGTGTGAATATCTTCAGTTGCCTTGGTTTCCGATATAGATCCTTTTCAGGAAGATCAACAACCAAGGATTAGGAAAATGATAACCGATGAAGAAACCAGAAGCCACTATTAAACAGGCTGTCAGAAGTGGGAAATCTTTGTGGCTGGGAACATGATTGCAGTGTGCCTTCTGAGCACCGAGGGTCTTGAAAGGAAACGAGGAAACTCCGAGCCATAAAAGTAACAGCAGTCAGAGCGCCGTAAATCAAAGACAGAATGGGTCGATGAAAATAAATAAGAGGGATGTTTCCCCCAGGTGCCTGAAGTCTGCTGGTTTTCCAGAAGTCACTCCTTTCTCACCTTTCCTGTTACAAATTGACATAATTATGTTGTTAGAAGCCCGTGTTCGGAGATAGCAGAGGAGCTGTGAGTTGCGAAAACATTCATCATTCGGCATGTACAGAAAGGTTAAGCATAATGGGAATATGTCTCACCAGAGAAGCAAAGAATTTGTGCTTTATGTTTTCAGGATGGAGGTTAGCAGGAACTGCTAAGAATAGTCACCATAAACAAGTAGTAAAATAGCCCCATATCTAACCAGTTTCAAATAAATGTATTTTAAATAAATAGCTGAATTAGGGCGCTGGTAAGTACTAAGTATGGATTTCAAGCCTGCGTCTGCTTTTTCTCCCTGCCACTTATACAGTCCTGGTGGCTGGGATTATATAGGACAGACATGTCTAACACAAGGCCCGGGGGCCGGATGCGGCCTGCGAAGTGGTTTCATGTGGCCCGCAAAGCCATCCTGGAAACAGTGAGGGAACGGCCCCCGCTGCCTTGGCCGTGGCCCAGGCCAGCCGGGAGCCAATGTATAATTTTGTGGTGGCCATCTATGCTGAAATGCATTCAATCTTAGCTCCACAAGGCCGTCTGGAAACAGTGAGGAACCAGCCCCTGCTGTGTCGGCCCCATCCCCTGGGTGCATGCTGGGGAGGTGTCATCCTTTGTGAGGAATGAAGAAATGCACCATCGCCTGGAAGTGGCCCTCGCCTACTTCACATATCTGGCTTGATGGGCTCTGCCCTGGTCCCACTCCCTTCTGCCAGAGACCCTCAGATCTGTCCCACTCCTGTCCAGGCCCCCACAGGCACCCTTGACGCAAACGATGTAGAGCTGGCCACGCCCACCCAGTAGGCCACACCTACTCTGGCTACACACACCCGCCCCCCCGAGGGCAACCGCAATGCTGATGCGGCCCTCAATGAAATTGAGTTTGACACCCCTGATATAGGAGAAGGAATGGCAGAACCTGGAGCGGAGTTAAAAGTTTCGCTTGTGGCCCTACGTAGCCACAAGCGAAACTAAATCCAATTCCCCTTGAATTCCATTGAGTCTTATCTAATTCCAAGCAGGTGCTAAGCATTAATTGAAAAGATTCCTGTGTTGATTAGCAATAAATCAGTTTAATTGGACCTTCACATCCGAACCTGAGCTTTTGTGCATAACAGATTACCTACATTAGATGTGACTAATTCCTTCTGGAGGATCTTCAACAAGTGGAGATTTAACATTTAATATTTAAAGAAGTGACTTCTGGTCTTCATTAAAGCATTTGCAAACTTAATGTCATTTTTCCCCCATCAAGGTTATATCGCATACTGTAGTTCACTTCTTCCTAAATTCAGTCCTTTTGGATCAGCAAATCCAGAAATCACCAAGTTGTTTTTATGCATTTTCGACAAACAAGATTATTTCCAGTGATAAAAGTACTTCTTGTTTCATCCCTGATCAAGCAGGTCAATTTTGCAATGTCTCCAAATTCTGTCATCTTTACAGTCCATTCTTCCTTTGTGGATAGTTCTGCATTTTTCCATCTTCGGGTATATTGTAACCTCACTCCAGTAACCATATATAAAACCAATCTTCTATGAATATTTTCTAATTAGCTATCCATTAGGACTACAGTAGTAGAAAAAATTGGTTTCATTTGAATATTGGTTTTTTTTTTAAAAAAAATCTGCATTATCGCATGTGTCTGTGCACAATATTTGTCACTTTTTCACAAGCCCACCACACATGGTAAAAAGTCCCTTCATGGTTTCCACATTTCTACTAATGGTTGGAAGTACCTTTATACTGTACACCTTACTAACATGTTTTTAATAAAAGAACTACATTTACACAGATAATTTCTCTGGTCACGTATACTGACAGCATAATACCAATCCATTTTTAAGACAAATAATAATAATAACAATAACAATAATAACATCGAAACTGCGATTATGGATGAAAAGTGTAACAGTGATACCCATTGTCATCAGGGCACTGGGAACTATATCAAAAAACTTTGCAAAATACATCAAGAAACTGCAGCTTCCTGCAATAACTCCAGCAATGTTACAAAAAACTGTGCGACTCGGAACATCTTACATTTTAAGGAGGTACCTGGTTGACACCTAGGATGCTGGCAGCAACCCGTGTCAACCATCAGCGCCAGCCAATTTGAATGTTCAGTTGACTGAGGTTCATGTCTAATGAATAAAAGATGATGATGATGATGTTAATAATAATAATAATAATAATAATAATAATAATAATAATAATAATGATGATGATGATGATGATGTTGGAAGGGACCTTGGGGGTCATCTAGTCCAACCCCCTGCTCAGGCAGGAAACCCTATACCATTTCAGACAAATGGCTGTCCAGTTTCTTCTTAAAAACTTCCAGTGTTGGAGCATTCACTGCTTCTGGAGGCAGGTTGTTCCACTGGTTAATTGTTCTCACTGTCAGGAAGTTTCTCCTTAGTTCTAGGTTGCTTCTCTCCTTGATTAGTTTCCATCTGTTGCTTCTTGTCCTGCCTTCAGGCGCCTTGGAGAATAGCTTGACTCCCCCTTCTTTGTGGCAGCCCCTGAGACACTGGAAGACTGCTATCATGTCCCCCCTCATCCTTCTCTTCGTTAAACTAGACATACCAATTCCAGCAACCGTTCCTTATATGTTTTAGCCTCCAGTCCCCTAATCATCTTTGTTGCTTTTCTCTGTACTTTTTCTAGAGTCTCAACATCTTTTTTACATCGTGGTGACAAAGAACATTTAGACTAGATCCAGAGATCAAATTAGGCCACAACTGGCTTTAACCATGGGAAAGCTGAGTCAATCTTAAACCTTGTTACGGCTTAACGCGGACTTGTGAACCAGCTTCCCCTTCAAATTTCAGCTAAACAAAGGAAGACTTTCCAGATTGGGCAGGTATGTGTGTGTAAATGAGTCCAAGGGCATCAATCTCTATGTTTATCAGTGAAAAACAGACAGTGGAGTTGCATCAAAGTGAATCACACCTGAAATACTGACCAACATTGCTATTCCCCCCTCCACCTCTTCCTTTGTGTTGTAAAACACTATAACCTTCTTTAGGGAAACGAAAAGGACAACAAGGATGTGTGTGTTTTCTCTTGTAGGAGGAAATTACAACAGGTTCCGTTTATCATGCAGAAATCATGCTACTGAGCTATTACTCTCATTTGCATCTGGCCCATATATCTATTCATCCTTTCACTGGGGCAGGGAATCTTGTCTTATCTACCTCCCACAGTGGCCAAACCGTGCTCAAAAAAATAATAACCCTAGGCTTGATATGACATTAGAATGGGACATATCTGGCCGTTTAAAACACAAAAGCCAGAACGAGAAGCTGAATGTCCCACGACTGTGAAATTACGCTGCTGAAAGGAAGAATCATCCGTGCGGGTAAGAGACACACCGAGATGACTTTTGAAACCCATCATATCCCCGATCATGATTGGAAGTGGCTGGGTTTTAGGAAAATTTAGCAGGCAGCGGAAAACAATCTCTTGTAGGTCCCGCGGTCGCGGGTGTGCAAAGAGTGGTGAGAATGGCCGAAAAGATCATTGGCAGTCCCCTCCCTCCCATCCAGGACATAGCACAGAAGTGTTGCTTGAGCAGGGTCTGTAAGATCATCTGGGACACTACACATCCTCTTCATGACCTGTTTTCCTTGTTACCTTCAGGGAGGAGGCTTCGTGGTATCCGAAGCAGAATATCCAGATTCAACCATAGTTTCATCTCATACAACATTAACCTTGTGAACTCTCAAGCTTCCTCCTTCCATTATATATTCAAGATGGACAGTATTTAATATTTATTGTTATGTATATGTAGGGGTATGGGTCTATACATATGTTGTATATAGTATGTTTAGGTGTGTGTCGTGTATCTGTTTCACTTTGAGAGCGGGCAACTAAATTTCATTTTTGATGTGTGCTGTTGTGTCCACAGCCAAACAATGACAATAAAGGTTATCTTATCTTATCTTATCTTATCTTATCTTATCTTATCTTATCTTATCTTATCTTATCTTATCTTATCTTATCTTATCTTATCTTATCTTATCTTATCTTACTTTACCTTATCTAGTAGCATGGGTGTCTGATGTTATGGAGGGGAGGAAATAAGCATCAATGAATCTCACAGTTTATTGACCACCTCAGGATATCCTACAAGCTGTTCTTCAGGAGATCTACTTAAAGACCAGGCACTTGGCAAAAAATGGTTTTAGTGGGCTTCAAAGAACATCTAAACCAGGAGTGTCCATCCTTGGCAACTTTCAGACTTATGGACTTCAACTCCCAAGAGTTCCCCAGCCAGCTGTCCACAAGTCTTAAAGTTGCCAAGGATGGACACCCGTTATTTGGACAATCTAGTCGACCCCCTGTTGAAGGCAGGAGGTCCTTATACCATCCCAGACAAGTGGTTGTCCAATCTGTTCTTAAAAACCTCCATTGATGGAGCACCCACAACTGTGGGAAGCAAACTGTTCCATTGATGAATTGGGTCTCACTGTCAGGAAGTTCCTCCTTACCCGGTTGCATCTCCCTTTGAGGACCTTCCACCCACTGCTTCTTGTCCTGCCCTCAGGTGCTTTGGAGAATAGGTTGACCACTTCTTCTCTGTGACAACTCTTCAAGTCCTGGAAGATGCTGAGATGCCACCCCTAAACCTTCTCTTTGTTAGACTTAGCCTACCTAGTTCCCTTAGCTCAGGGGTAGGCAACCTTGGCTCTTTTATGACTTGTGGACTTCAACTCCCAGAATTCCTGAGCCAGCCATGCTGAGGGGAAAGGGAGAGGTTTCCAAGCTCAGCCATGCTGGCTCAGGAATTCTGGGAGTTAAAGTCCACGAGTCATAAAAGAGCCAAGGTTGCCTACTCCTGCCTTAGCTGTTCATTGTGCAGTTTAGCTCCCAGCTTATTTTTGTTGCAAATCTAGGGAGCTGCTAGCTGAACCTGCTTTTAAATAAAAGACTCTCATTATGAGAGGATGTTCATCCAGCCGCTTTGAATTTTTTTTCCAAATCATGTCCTGAATCAATCGCAGTAATCAATTGTTTGATAGACAATAGGGAGAAACGCTTTGGAGAGAAATATCCAGAATGTAGCAAGGAGACCATTTTTTGTGTTGTCTAAAGAACGAGGCAACTTTTTTTTTTGTTTTCTTGCTGTTCTTGGATCTCTTCAGAAACGAGGCTGTTCAGTTGATACCTCCAAGGCTTTGTGTTCAGAAGCTTTGTGTTTTTTTCCTAGCACTTCCCAGATTCTCTGGAAGTTCAAGGGCTCTCTTCTCCCGGTCTCAGTTCTTCTCTGTTTTACACTCTCAGTTCTAGTCACTAGGAATCTCATTATTATTATTATTATTATTGTTGTTGTTGTTGTTGTTGTTGTTGTTATTCAGCACCAAAGAAACGTGGCAGGTTTTCTAATTTGCAGCGGAAGGAAGGAAGGAGATAGGGAAGAAAGGAAAGAAGGAGATAGGAAAGGGATAAGGAAAGAAAAAAGGAAGGAAGGAAGGAAGAAGATAGAGAAGGAAGGAAGGAAGGAGATGGGAAAGGGATAGGGAGGGAAGGAAGGAAGGAAGGTAGGATAGGAGGCAGAGGGAGGGAGGAAGGAAGGATAGGAAGGAGGGAGATAGGGAAGGAAGGAAAGGAAGGAGATAGGGAAGGAAGGAAGGAAGGAAAAAGATAGGGAAGGAAGGAAGGAAGGAAGGAAGGAAGGAAGGAAGGACGGACATGGGAAAGGGATAGGGAAGGAAGGAAGGAAGGATAGGAGGCAGAGGGAGGGAGGAAGGGAGGGAGGAAGGATAGGAAGGAGATAGGGAAGGAAGGAAAGGAAGGAAGGAAGGAAGGAAGGAAGAAGATAGGGAAGGAAGGAAGGAAGGAAGGACATGGGAAAGGGATAGGGAAGGAAGGAAGGATAGGAGGCAGAGGGAGCGAGGGAGGGAGGGAGGGAGGATAGGAAGGAGGGAGATAGGGAAGGAAGGGAAGGGAAGGAAGGAAGGAAGGCTAGAGGCAGGAGAAAGAAGGAAGGAGATAGGGAAGGAAAGGAAGGAAGGATAGGAGGCAGAGGGAGGGAGGGAGGAAGGAAGGATAGGAAGGAGGGAGATAGGGAAGGAAGGAAAGGAAGGAAGGAGATAGGGAAGGAAGAAAGGAAGAAAGGAAGAAAGGAAGGAAGAAAGAAGATAAGGAAGGAAGGAAGAAGATAGAGAAGGAAGGAAGGAAGGAGATGGGAAAGGGATAGGGAGGGAAGGAAGGAAAGTAGGATAGGAGGCAGAGGGAGGGAGGAAGGAAGGAAGGATAGGAAGGAGGGAGATAGGGAAGGAAGGAAAGGAAGGAAGGAGATAGGGAAGGAAGGAAGGAAGGAAGAAGATAGGGAAGGAAGGAAGGAAGGAAGGACATGGGAAAGGGATAGGGAAGGAAGGANAAGGAAAGGAAGGAAGGAAGGATAGGAGGCAGAGGGAGGGAGGAAGGAAGTATAGGAAGGAGGGAGATAGGGAAGGAAGTAAAGGAAGGAAGGAAGGAGATAGGGAAGGAAGGAAGGAAGGAAGGAAGAAGATAAGGAAGGAAGGAAGGAAGGAAGGAAGGAAGGAAGGAAGGAGATGGGAAAGGGATAGGGAAGGAAGGAAGGAAGGCTAGAGGCAGGAGAAAGAATGAAGGAAGGAGATAGGGAAGGAAAGGAAGAAAGGAAGGAAGGAAGGAAGGATAGGAGGCAGAGGGAGGGAGGGAGGAAGGAAGGATAGGAAGGAGGGAGATAGGGAAGGAAGGAAAGGAAGGAAGGAAGGAGATAGGGAAGGAAGGAAGGAAGAAAGGAAGAAAGGAAGGAAGGAAGAAAGGAAGGAAGGAAGGAAGGAAGGAAGGAAGAAGATAAGGAAGGAAGGAAGGAGATGGGAAAGGGATAGGGAAGGAAGGAAGGAAGGATAGGAGGCAGAGGGAGGGAGGGAGGAGGATAGGAAGGAGGGAGATGGGGAAGGAAGGAAAGGAAGGAAGGAAGGAGATAGGGAAGGAAGGGAAGGGAAGGGAAGGAAGGAAGGCTAGAGGCAGGAGAAAGAAGGAAGGAAGGAGATAGGGAAGGAAAAGAAGGAAGGAAGGCTAGAGGCAGGAGAAGGAAGGAAGGGAATAGGGAAGGAAGGAAGGAAAGAAGGAAGGAAGGAAAGAAGGGAGGAAGGAAATTAAAAATAAAAATAATGATGCCTTGCCTCGTGGAGTTCTTGATACATGAACCCAGCAGGGCAGGATGGGATGGGAAGATAGATGGAGGTGCAACCCTGATGATGTTCCCTAGTTGGGTCATGAAACGTCTGCAAGAAAAGCACCAAGCTCAGAGAGCACCAAGGATCTCCTCATTTCAACCTTGAGCTACAAATATTCCCTTCTAATGGCGGATGCCATTGCAAGAATGAGTCCCCTCGAAATTCTAAAACGGAAACAGGAGTCTTCTTGTGGCAGACTGCTCTGGAGAAACTAGTCCATAAAATATATATGGCAATATTTAGAAATGTTAACCACGGGTTGCATAAAAAGGGCAGCCTGTGACATATTGCTAGTGGCCACGCGAGAGCAGATTTTGATAGATTTGATGGAGCAAGGGACATTTTCCTACAGAAAGGTGACACAAATACC
>NW_015395489.1:0-5630 GCF_001527695.2 Protobothrops mucrosquamatus | reverse complement strand
TTATTATTATTATTATTATTATTATTATTATTATTATTATTATTATTATTATTATTATTATTATTATTATTATTATTATTACTACTACTACTATTATTATTATTATTATTATTATCATCATCATCATCATTATCATCATTATCATTAAAGTGAGGGAGAAAGAGGGAAAAAGGGAGGGAGAGAGAAAGAGAAAAAATGTTTCTGTATAACATATAGCAAAATTTCTCTCTATGGGAGAGATGAAAACTGTATTTCTAATGCATCCTCTTTCAAAAAGTGTCTGGTAGCACTCACAAAGGCTTATGCCTTTTAATAAAAATGTGCAACTCACAAAGGCTTATGCCTTTTAATAAAAATGTGTTAGCTGGGGAAAGGCTACCAGACTCCTTCTAATTTTGGGCTATCTCAGACAAATATGGTTCTCCTATCCTTCCTGCACCTTCTGGGATGACTTCAGATCTTTCAACCTTCCTTTAAATCAAAGCGTGTTGAAATTCTAAAGCATGTCTCTGGAGATTCTCAGTCATCCAGGTCATGATTGTCCCAAAGGTGCTTTTTCAAAAGGCAACTGGACTTTCTTTGTTTTTCCTTGAAGGCGTTTCGCTTCCTCATCCAAGATGCTTCTTCAGTTCTGACTTCAGAACTGTCAGAACTGAAGAAGCTCCTGAGATGAGAAACGAAATGTCTTCAAGGGAAAACAAAGAAAGTCCTGTTGGTTTTTGAAAAAGCACCTTTGGGATAAAGTATATAAGAAACATTACTCAGCTATTTTACAAATACATCTTACCTTAGAAATTTTATATATGTGTGTATGTTGTGTGTGTGTGTAAACTGTTGAAGGAAACAAGAGAAAACGGTTTTTAAAACTGAAATTTATATTCCAAACAAATGAGCCCTTTTTTTCATTACACACATGGGCAAATGCGTAAACTGATTTAAGCGCCATTTGCAAGACGAGTTGAAGCTTAAGTAGTCACACTGAACATTCCAGGCACATAAAAATAAATTAAAAAATTCCCCAAATGCACATGACTTGTAAATGAAACCTCTTTAATTATGGAAAATCATTGGCAAGAATAAACACAGATGGGGAGATGACTTTATTATGAAATGGCTTTTATGCACGAGGCCGGTTTGCATAAATTAACAAATTTGGATCCGGAAATGAGATCTTCAGTCTTCCTTAAAGAAAACCGCTTGTTACCCTAATTTTTCAATAAAGGAATATCTGCTACAACTGAAGGATAGGATGGGTCTACATCAGCACATTTGTTGGCACTTAGATTTATCTGCAATTATTTTGCAAACAAGGTATTAATCAAAACTATCCCTGGCTAATTTACTTTTTATTATTTTAACGACATCAACAGTTTTTAAGCAATGGGTAATGTATCAGCTTTATATGGAATGTGGATGTTACTCAGAGTTATTTGGCAAAGCAACAGGAAGGTGGAACCTGGGAAGACCATCTGACCTGCTTCTGTATGAAGATCTGTACAACATGCCCTTTCTTGTTGTAGTTACAATCCATAACTACATCAAAGTGAAAGAAAAGTACACCAGGTTTTACAAGATTACAGCGTGTGTTCCTGTAACTTTCTTGAAAATAGTAAGGAAATTTTTTGGGGGTGGTGGTGTTATTTTTTAATTTCCCACTCTAGGTGAGGATTTGCTAGTGGTCTCCCTTCCAAGCGCCAGGTTTCAAACTCACTGCTTAGCTTTTGGTGATCAACAGTTACGTAATGCAATAATAGAGATTAATTTGGAAGGGAGTAGAGAGGCATGTGAAGCTGGGCTTATGAAGTCTCTAATGTAGGGATCTTCAAACTTGGCAACTTTAAGACTTGTGGACTTCCAGAATTCTGGGAGCTGAAGTCCACAAGTCTTAAAATTGCCAAGTTTGAAGACCCCTGCTCTAACGCCAGAGTAAAACCCAGATTTTTACCATGTCCTTAAAAAGGAAACAGGACTGGTGCCAGCCAGCCCTCTTCCCCCCATGAATGGCATGGGTCCCATGGCTAAGAAGACCTCAGGCCAATGAACCAAAGCTGGGTTTTTCTCCATCTGGAGAAGAGACAGCAACCACAGATGGCTGCCACTAATGGTAAATTGAACCTGGGTCTTCCTGCTTTTAACCCAGCATCTTCACCGTTACACCACACTGTATGGAGAGGCCATATATTTTGGCTGGAAGGCCCCTTTGCAAAACTGGGGTTCTACCTAGGAGGCCCAGAAAGCATGGAGTTGGCATTCCTTTTTTTATGGAAGTTGGTTTTGTCATGGCCCCATCAGAGCCCAGTAAGGAGGAGGAGTTGGAACCAGGACCATCTGACAGGGATGGCACATCTCTCTGGGCATGTGTGGAAAGACCAGGGGCTGAAGACGAGGCAATCCCACGCCCCTCAGGCATTGTGGGAGGTGGTGCACTGAATGGAGAGTTGCCTACACAAAGGAGGATGGGCTGCTGACAGGCAGTGGGGCTGATCCCCTCTGATGAGGAACAGCTGCCTCCCCCACTTGATCCCAGGGCATGGAGAGTGGAGCAGAGGCAAGCCCAAAGAAGGGCCGCAAAGCTGCTCAGGCGGAGGCCGCCCCACCCCTCCTCACAAGGAACACCTGGCATGGGTTGACTTAAGGCATGGGTGTCAAACTCAATTTCATTGAGGGCCGCATCAGCATTGCGGTTGCCCTCAGGGGTGTGTGTGGCCAGGGTGGGTGCGGCCTACTGGGTGCGCGTGGATGGAGTGGGTGTAGCCTACTAGGTGGGCATGGCCAGCTCTACATCGTTCGCATCAAGGGTGCCTGTGGGGGCCTGGGCAAGAGTGGGATAGATCTGAGGATCTCTAGCAGAAGGGGGTGGGACCAGGGCAAGCACCAAGGCATGGTGCATTTCTTCATTCCTCACAAAGGGTGACACCTCCCCAGCATGCACCCAGGGGGCAGGGCCGACGCGGCAGGGGCTGGTTCCTCGCTGTTTCTGGACGGCCTTGTGGAGCTAAGACTGAATGTGTTTCAGCATAGATGGCCACCACAAAATTGTACATTGGCTCCCGGCCAGCCTGGGCCAGGGCCAAGGCAGCAGGGCCATTCCTTCACTGTTTCCAGGATGGCTTCGCGGGCCACATGAAACCACTTCGCAGACCGCATCCGGCCCCCGGGCCTTGTGTTTGATATGTCTGCTCTAGAGCAGGGGTGTCAAACTGCCAGCCTGCAGGCCGGACGCGTCATTGGGAAACCACGCCCACCCCATTGTCGGCAATGGCGAAAAAGCTCTGATATGTTGCACGACATCATGTGACGTCGCGAGTTTGACATGTCTCTTCTAGAGGCCTTCCTTGACTTGACCACCTGGTCGTAACAGGTTTTTGGGCTTCAGGGTTGTGCTTTGAGCTTCCACATCTTCTCTTTATCAGAACAAACATAAAAAAAAATAAAATAGGCATTGCGAATCGGTGTTTACCTGGAGGAATTTGGCCATGCAATCTCGGGAGAGTTAGAGAACAGAAAGATGAATCCGAAGCTCACCTGTAAGATATGGATTATGGAATCCTTTCCTCTACTTATGTTAGCACAACATCAGCTCTTTGCGCACGTAGCTAATAATACGGTATTTGGGAGGAATCTATGTCTTTCCTATGGGGCAAAAATAATAATAATAAAAAACCTGGAGAGAAATCAGGTACATAAAATGACGCTCTTGATTCTATAAATCAGTGTTTCTCACTCTTGGCAGTTTGAAGACGGGTGGCCTTCAATTCCCAGAATTCCACAGCCAGTAAGAATTCTGGGAGTCGAAGTCCACACATCTTCAAGTACCAAGACTGAGAAACACTAATAGATGTGCATCAGCAAACTGTACGAGAATATTTTTTTGAACAAAGCGACTAAAGAATTTGGTGGATTTTTCAGCCCGATTGGCGAGACCAGCAGGCATTAATCTTCCACACCTGCTAAATTTCTGTCTTATTATCACCTTCTGGCTTTTGTTCTGCGGTGCCCAATTGTTGGCTGGCCTTAGGCAGGACAGAGCAGATGGGAGGCTAATTTTAGGAGGAGGGGGCCAGAGTGAAAAATTGGGGGGGGGGGAAATGATCAGAATCGATGCTTCCCATTTCCAGATCTCAGAGGCCTCCTCCGCTGAGATTTGGGGATTTGCAGGGAAGGTAATCGCGGCATTCGTGTTTCCACAGGTGATGTGTGCTGTGAAATAAAAGACCACAATGGCAAGGGATGGGCCGGCCCCTCCCTCGGGGCCTCCCCCTTTATCTCTGCATAATGCCGGAGATATTCCGGCTGCCAACCTGTCTCCATGGCAACCTTTTTGATGCTACCTTTTGTTCAGCTGATAATCTGCCAGCTCACGTGACTGTCAGGCCGTGGAGATACAAAATGGGGCGCAGCAGCAGGACTCCGGTTGAACCTCCTCAGCAAATGCAGCGGAGATCAGGGGGGGCTATGGGAAAGAAGGGGCTCCTTTGGCACTGGCCATGACAAATTGCCAAGTGCAAAATGGTGGCCTTCCCCCCCCTTTGGAAATAGTTCTTCCTCTCCCTGTGGTGGTAATAATAATAATAATAATAATAAAGTTGGAAGGGACCTTGGAGGTCATCTGGTCCAATCCCCTGCTCAGGCAGGAAACCCTATACCATTTCGGACAAATGGCTGTCCAGTCTCTTCTTAAAAACTTCCAGTGTTGGAGCATTTACAACTTCTGGAGGCAGGTTGTTCCACTGGTTAATTGTTCTAACTGTCAGGAAGTTTCTCCTTAGTTCTAAGTTGCTTCTCTCCTTGATTAGTTTCCATCTGTTGCTTCTTGTCCTGCCTTCAGGCGCTTTGGAGAATAGCTTGACTCCCTCTTCTTTGGGGTAGCCCCTGAGATATTGGAACACTGCTGTCATGTCCCCCCTCGTCCTTCTCTTCGTTAAACTAGACATACCCAATTTCAGCAGCCGTTCCTTATATGCTTTAGCCTCCAGTCCCCTAATCATCTTTGTTGTTCTTCTCTGTACTCTTTCTAGAGTCTCAACGTCTTTTTTACATCGTGGTGACCAAAACTGGATGCAGTATTCCAAGTGTGGCCTTACCAAGGCATTGTAAAGTGGTATTTACAATAGATCTTGATTCTATCCCTCTGTTAATGCCGCCTAGCACTGTGTTGGCTTTTTTGGCAGCTGCAGCACACTGCTGGCTCATATTTAAGTGATTGTCCACTAGGACTCCAAGGTCCCTCTCACAGTTACTACTATTGAGCAAGGTACCCCCTATACTATTCCTGTACATTTAGTTTTTCTTGCCTAAATGTAGAACCTTACTTTTTTCACCATTGAATGGTGAAATGAGGAAAGAGAGAGAGAGAAAGCGAGAAGGGGAGGAAAGAGAAAGAGAAAGAGAGAGAGAGAGAAAGAAGAGAGAGAGAGAGAGAGAGAGAGAAAGAGAGAGAGAGATCATTTCAACCCTGAGCTCCAAATATTCTCCTTTATCGACTATTTTATATCTACTCACCCCCAATAGTGTAAATAGGCAAGTCTCCAATGGGAATTAGTTTCTGAGTTTGCCCTACACATGTTCCCAAAGTCCCCCAAATGCCCCTTTCCTAAAAGGTAGCTTATTCCCAAAGTAGAACATTAAAA
>NW_015395488.1:2613-9976 GCF_001527695.2 Protobothrops mucrosquamatus | reverse complement strand
TTGTGATATCGCCCATTTGAGCCTCCGCGTCTGAGTGTGGAGGGGGTGGGCCCTGGGAGGGGTTTGGGAGGAGAAGTCCTGTGAAATATGCTAAACCAGAGTCTCTTCCCGACTCTTTCCAGACTCAGTCAAGGAGAAGCGCTCTCAGCAAGCCAATTGCTGTCCTCCAAACACAAACCAGGATAGGTAAGGCAGCAATAATTTCAACTGGAAAGAGAGAACGATGATTCAGGCAAGAGGAGACTGGATGAGCGTTTGGGTAGAGTTGGGTTGATCTTTCCAATTGATGTCCTTCTTTTTTCTTTCTTCCTTCTCCTGATTTCCTTCCCTCCCTTCCCTCCAGGGTTTTTTTTGCTGCTGTCTAAGTTGACCCCAAACTGACAGAGATGGGAAAGGCAGGGTTCCTTTACCGGACCCACAGCTCAGCCCTAGGGAGCCCATCCTCTGGAGATCCTCAAGTCCTGGGCTGAACTCCTGCCATCTAATGTGGGTCTGGGAAGAAACGTTTTGCTTGAAACGTTGGGAAATTACTTCAAGAGAGTAGATAGGAATGGGGGATGATAGGATGGAGGATGAGGAGAAGTAGAGTCCGACAGACAAGAAGGTTCCCGTGTTGGGGAAGGGTGAGATGAATAATACTTGAAGAGAAGATCCTTTGTCTGGTTTAATTTCAAGTCGTTTCTGGTGTTCTTGCTCACTTTGGAAGATTTTTCAGGATTTAGAGGTAGGAGGTTAGAAAGGATCATCTTTGATCTTTCCTTCTCCTTCTTGCCCCCCCTCCCCAATTAACCCCTATTTGACTGTGAATCTACAGCTCTTCTGAACTCTTTAGCTACTTTAAAACTTCCTGGTATCGTCATGTATTGTTCCATGTGCACACAGATATATTTCTGAGGTTTTGGAAGAGGTGGAGAAAGTTATCCTTCCTTAAGGTCCAATAAATAATCTGTCCAACCTAACAGTCCAGTTCCAGGAATAAATAGATCTGGGACTTGGTATTACTACAATTCCATAGGTTCTTAATGATGGATCGTTCGTATGGTGGACGATTTCAAATGCTTGGACAAGGCTAGATAAAATTATTTGGTAGGCTAGGTAAAGTACTACTTTTGGGCACATGAGATTTGATTTCAATATCCAAACTACCATCACATTCTTTCACTTTCACCTTAATGTCCCTTACAACATAGTTGTGATGCCACAGGAACCCCACACAAACACACACACATATCTACTAGCAAAGTTCCCTTGGACTATTTCCAAGGCAAATGAAAAATTAATGGGAAAAGCAAATGTAATTCCATGACGGTCAGAAAAATGAATAGACAGACAATATGTTAAATTACTGAAGGGCCTGGAGCTAAAAGATTAAGGGTAGGATGAAAGGAAGAGCAATGGAGCAGCTTGGTGCTCCATCACTGGAGCTTTTCAAGAAAAGATTGGATAACTGTTTGTCCTGGATGGGATAAGTTTCCTGCTTTGGGAAGAGGGTTGGACTAGAAGACCTCCAAGGTCCCTTCCAGCCCTACGATGCTGTGAGTCCGATTTGTGTCTGCTGCCAAAAAAGAGTCAGTATATTGTGTACAATGAGAGGGAAGGACACAGCTGCCCTTGCAGACAACTTGAAGCAGCATAGAGTTGGCATCTGTCTTCCTTACCATCAGCTTCAATTTTGAAGGTCACACTTCAGAATCTGTCTGGCACACTGGAGCCCAGATGTTCGAATCCACATTGCCCTAATGCCGGATTATGGATATTGGATGCCCCATAATCATTGCTTTGATCCTTGACATCAAACAAATTAATGGCAGAGCAGTGGTCTATCTTGCAAGGTTGTTAGATCTAAAGAAGAAAAGGCATTTGGTAGCTTGAAGGAATGGCAGGTAATGCAAATGCTAGTTTAGCTGAAATCCTACCTACCTTTATCCAGGACTAACAAACCTCAATGAATAAGCCAAAGGTTGCTTGTAAACAGACATGCATAAAAATTGCTTGGAATGGAGGAAACTCAATCTGTGAATTCGTACAAAGACTAGCTTAAAATGGGGTTAGGCAGTTTGTGGTTTAGTGTATTGTGAGAATCCAGGACATCACATGAAATCGTAATATGATTTATAGTATGTTGTGTGAATACTGCAGTTCTGCTTATTAAACAGGAGTTACGCTTAGTTTAGTTGCGAGAAGCTAGCCACTGTTTGGAGAGGGTTAGTGTTATTTTTTTTGTCTGAAATTTTATTATCCCCTTTCCCAGATGGCGAATACTGTTTTTCAGTGAACTGCAGTTTAGAAGTAAATATATGGAAGGGACTGAATGGTTTGCTTAAAATAAAAAAGATTTGCCGAGTTCTTTCTTTGAATAATTTTATTTTGGGAATGGAACTCTGGTGGAGAATGTGTGGGGTCTTGGTGATCTCTGAGCTTGCTCTTTTTCTTGCAAGCAGTTCATTGCCAGGTTAGGCAACTTTATCGGTTCAATTCCACACAGTTGCTAGAGCAATAATATCTGGAAAACCACTAACTTAATGATGGGAAAAATGCAGCCACTGTGCAACACCCCCCACTGTAATTACAAGCAGTCCTCAACGTGCAACTATTTGTTCGGTAACTGAAGTGCAACACCATCCCCCAAAAATTGACTTGGGACCACTCCTGGCATTACTACTGTCACAGCATCCCTGTGGTCCCATGATTACAATTTGGATGCTTGGCACATATTTATAACAGTTTTGCAGCACCTCCGGATCCTGTAATTGATATTTGCAATCTTCCTGGCTGGTTTCCAAGAAGCAAAATCGATGGGAGAACCTGGATTTGCTTCACAACCACAGCAGAAAAGGTCATGAAACTGGGCACAACTCAACAACCACATTGCTTAGCCATGGACGTTCCATCCCAATGGTGGTTGTAAGTCAAAGACCACCTATACGTTGGAGCAGGCTGAGCATGGAAATAGTATATTTTATTTAAACAAGAGAAAGAACTTGGCACCTGCCAGTTTGACTGCTGGCTGGCTGAAATTCTGGAGGGAACACCAAAGCCCTGCAAGATGCCAGTTTTCCATTCTGCCTGAAATCTTGCAAGAATCCTAACTTCTAATGAAATTAAGGAGAGGAAAACATTTTGTAGGCTTTTGCAATCTACAGTATGAACACTTTTAACACATGTACTACTGTACTGGCATGTGGAAATGACCTTGGGGAGGAGACAGGGAGGAGAGCTGCAGATTGGACAACTGGAGTTTAAAAGATACCTTAGAAGGAGGGAAGGTATGGAAAGCACTTCAGAAGGAATTCTCCCTAGTTTTCCGGAGAGTAAGAGAAAAGGATATACTTTCAATCTTGTAAGATGTAAGTTGATTAGATAAAGTGAGAGCTAGGTTGTGCCTCTTCTCTGGACTATCTTATAGGCCAGTGGTTCTCAACCTGTGGGTCGGGACCCCATTTGGGGGCCGATCGACCATTTCACGGGGGTCGCCAAGCAAGGCTGTCCGCCATTTTCCCCCCTTTTCCGGCGGGTGCCTTACCTCCCTTGGGCTGGGCCAGCTGGTGGTCGGCCTGCTCCGTCTCTGCCGCTTGCCAGCTACGCCTCAGCCGGCACAGGGGGCGGAACCACGCATGCGCGGCGCTCCCGGGCAGGGAAAGTCCTCGACTTACGACCGGTTGGGTAGTCCTCAACTTACGACCGGTTTAGTCCTCGACTTACGACCGGTTGGGGTCGCGGCATTAAAAAGGTTGAGAACCACTGTTATAGGCTAAGGCTAAATTTCGTGATAGAGCAATTAATCAGTGGAACAACTTGCCTCCAGAAGTTGTAATTACAGTGGGGGGGTGTTGCACAGTGGCTGCATTTTTCCCATCATTAAGAAGAGATTGGACAACCATTTGTCTTAAATGGTATAGAATTTCCTTCTCTGTTATTCTAGTGCTTTCAAACACATCCTTTCTCTGTATGCTTCCTCAGAAGTCCAGAAGAACTGATGGTAGACCTTTCAGGATTCCAACAATGGTCTTCCATTTTTATTATCTTAATATGATTTTAAAGCATGTGTGTTACCCTTGCTTTTGCGTCACTAGCTGCTTTGATGTCCTTCCATTGCAAAGAAAGACATGATGAGGATTTTTTAAAGAAACTTTTTGAAATTATTCAGGAGGAGGAGAGGAGATGGCTTTTGTATATACGCAGATGGCATATATAGGTTTAAAATTGCCATGTAAGTAGTTGGTCTCTTGATTAGAAAAAGACATCTTGTAATACTATCCAATGCTATCTATTAAAAATCCAGTCCTAGTTGCTGGAGCCAGGATTAAAATCTGGTCTCTGATATTATGGCGTATTCTTAGCTTAAATTACATTTCCACACTCAGCTTTTGCATTATGGATAAAATGTTGGCTCAGTAAAAGGGGATTGGATTTATTGGATTGATTTTTCCCAAGACAATAAACATGAAGACCTAAACTTTTTTCCATACCACCTTGAAAAGCTATTATGCTGAATTAATCATCTCCAGAAGCAAAGAGAGAAGATCTATTCTAATGAGTTTCCAGCATTTACTTCTGTTTCTATGATAAAAAAAAACAACAACAGTGAATGTGTTAAATGCATTTATGGAAGCATCTTTGCCCTGTGTCTATGTTCCTCTACTTTTCTGAGAAATGAGATACCCAGGGCTAAAATGTTTACTCAGATTTAGTTTTCTTTGGATGGACATTCCTAGTGGCATTGTTTTGCCTTGTTTTATATCCCCTCTTCTCTGTGACAGCCCCTCAAATATTGGAAGACTGCTATCATGTCACCCCTGGTCCTTCTCTTTGTTAGACTAGACATACCCAGTTCCTGCAATTGTTCATCATACCATTTAGTCTCCAGCCCCAATTAAATAATAATAAATAAATGGATCAATCTAATTTAGTTTCTTAAGAAAGAAAACCACTAATGACTTAGCTCTTTAACCATTATCCATCATAATTGTGTCTCAGTTCAATTTCATTTCTCCAAACCCTAATTGTTTTGGAGAAGAAGAAAAAATTAAACATCTGTTTTATGGTTGTTAATCCTAAAGAGCTTGACTAGTTCTGATTTGTCAACTAGCTTAGCTTCTTGAATAACCTCTTAATTTGAAGTTGGACAGGAGCTGTTCTTTGCAACCTATGGCTATGTGTTCTGAACATGCTGAGTTCCTAGAAAGAGTGCAGAGAAGAGCAACAAGGATGGTAATGAGTCTGGAGGCTAAAACATATGATGAACGGTTAAGCGAACTAGGTATGTTTAGCCTAACGAAGAGAAGGCTTAGGAATGACCTGATCGCAGTCTTCCAATACTTGAAGGGCTGTCACGGGGAAGAGGGTGTCAATTTATTCTCCAAAGTACCTGAGGGTAGGACAAGAAGCAACGGAATAGATCCAACCTGGAACTAAGGAGAAATTTCCCAACAGTGGGAACAACTTGCCTCCCAGAATTGTGGCTGCTCCATCACTGGAGTTTTCAAGAAAAAAGTGGGCAACCATTTCTCCAGGATGGTATAAGGCAGTGATGGCGAACCTTTTAGAGACCGAGTGCCCAAATTGCAACCCAAAACCCACTTATGTATCGTCGGGTGCCGGGTGGGCGTAGCCCATTGGGTGGGTGTGACCAATTGAGTGGGTGTGGCCCATTGGATGGGTGTGACCAATTGAGTGGGTGTGGCCCATTGGGTGGGTGTGGCTTCGGTAGTAACGGCAGAATGGGTAGGACTAAAAAGTTCAATCAATCAATTCCAACTTTGCAAGATTTTTTTTCCCGCGAGAAGTTGAAATTGATAGATTGAACCTTCTTTTTTTTTTTTGCACATGGCGGCGGAGGCCTAAAGCGAAAAGGTTTTATAAAACCCAGCTGAAGGCCTAGGACTGGGGCGACGGCGCGTGTGCCCACAGAAAGGGCTCTGCATGCCACCTGTGGCACGCGTGCCACAGGTTCGCCACCACGGGTGTAAGGACTAGAAGACAGCCAAGGTTCCTACCAGCCCTGTGATTCTATTATTCTAATCTGGGTCTTGCAAGCTTGTCTAATTGTTATTGTTTCATTTGTAGTTAGGGGGGGGGAAACAAGAGACGGCTATTATTTAGAACTGGCCATCCTTGCTCTTAACGATCGTTGGTTAATTTAAAAGCAATTGATCATGACAATAAAATCTAAATAAAATAACGCTTAGCAAAAAAAAAAAAAGCGCCCAGCCTGTCTTCCTTTTCCTTTCTGATCCTCTTCCTCTCTGTCCACATCACAACTGATGCTCGGTTTGGGAGATTTCTCTTTCCTGGAAGTGTGTTTGTGAGCAGAACGCATCCGTTGCTGTGTTTCGCATGCTGACAAGGCCAGGAAACGTTACGCTGTTCTAGGAAGTTAGAAGTGGCGAGCTTCCCCTGCTGCCTCCTGGCTTCCCTTCACATGGAAGCTGTTCCACACACGTGGCTTTCCAGACGGCTACATGTGCAGCTTGCACGGAGAATGACAAAAGCAGCAACTCTGTGGGGACTGGTGGGGTTCAGCTCACGTTTTGATCCTCTCGCCTTCAATGCTTCCCCGCTGAATTGGGAAAGGAGCGATGCGGTTTGACAACCAGTCTCAAGCATAAATCAAAACTCCTTGGCTGAGCTAGGAGGGCCTACAGAGCTCTGTCTGCTGAGCTGCTTTCTGCACAAGTGGAAGCAGAGAGCAAATTCTGCTGGGTCTTTTGTTTGCATTAAGCATGGTTAAAAAAAAATCAGACGTGCGGTAATGGAAATGTGCATTGTGACATAATTATAGGGGGGGAGGCATTTGGGGAAGGGGAAATCTTTACCATAAAGAGTGTTACTCTCCCCGCACAAGATCTGGCATTTCACTCTTCTTCTAGAAAGCATGACTCGTAGGAAAACAGACAAAGGATGAACAGAGAGTTCCAGCCAGCTCCAGTTAAAGAAGTTTGCAGAGAGACCAGGGGTTAAAAAGGGGCAGCGTCCAGTTTGCCCTTCTCAAAGCTTTTCTCCCTCCCAGCCAGGTGCAATTTCAGTTTTGTGGCGGCCGCCATTTTGAATTCACCAGGCACAGGCCTCAGATAAAAAGGTGAGATTTTTCTTCGTATTCAGGCCTCTGTGGATTAAATTGGCCCCATCAGACTGCAGACTCTCTCAGGGGTCACAGTACCAAGGTTTGGGTAAAAGGGGTAAGGACCACACTCCCTTAGGGGCTTCCCATTCAGCCTTGGTACAGGTCCAAAAGTTTGATTGGACCACCTGGTGTCTCAGACCCTGGTCACCCTGGGCTTGCTGCTGTACAGTGGTTTTAGCCTCCGCGACTGTACTGTTACCACTCATAGTTGCTGGCCTGGTAACATAGCAAGCCTCACCT
>NW_015395488.1:0-2489 GCF_001527695.2 Protobothrops mucrosquamatus | reverse complement strand
AGATCCCTGGGTCAGAGCAGTCCTCCGAAGGAGCGTTGAGCCCAACGCTGCTCAGGGGACTGTGGAAGAAGGACCTATATTTGTTTAAATTTAATATTTTATGGATAATCCACGAAAGGTTTGCTACCTGCCTGTGAGCCAGTCTGCAACGTCTGCTCTGGGCCAGATCAAGTCTAAAACTGGGGGAAGATAGGCCCAGAACAGGCGTGTGTTGAACGGGCCAAAAGGAAACACGTTGCATCATTTTTTGATTACCAGAAGAAGAGAAAAAAAAGCCTTTTCAAAAATGGATAAATGACCCATCTCCTGATGACCCATCCATGATGTCCGGAATAGTAATAACTCTTCCAGTTTCTCAAAATAATTCTCTTAGCAATTTGCCACGCCTGATACAGCCAAAGCTCACGTCGGATTTAGCATACAAATAAACATGCAGAGGCTGCATTTTTTGGTCTCTCTTTCTCGGATAGGGGCAGGTGGAGGAAATTACTCTGCATTTCATCCAGCAGGTGAAAAAATAGTATTGCTTTCTAAAATTGCATTTGAGCCGTGGTGGCATAGTGGTTAGAAGGCAGTATTGCAGGCTAACTCACTGCCCACTGCCAGGAGTTCGATCCTGACCAGCTCAAGGCTGACTCAGGCTTTTATGCCAGCGTTGTTTAAGCGAATCACTGCAGTTGTTAAGTTAGTAACACGGTTGTTAAGTGAATCTGGCTTCCCCATTGACTTGGTTAGTCAGAAGGTCGTAAAAGTGGATCACACCACCCCGGGACACTGCAGCCGTCATTAATAAGTGTCTGAATTTTGATCACAAGACCATGGGGTTGCTACAATGGTTGTAAGTGTGTGAAAAACAGTTTTAAGTCACTTTTCTAGTGCCGTTGTAATTTCGAGCAGTCACTAAACTAAATGAACTGTTGTAGGTTGAGGACTACCTGTAATATGGCAAAATCAGTGGAAGCATGTGAAAGTCAGCTCATCCTTTCACTCCCTTTTTGTTGTTGTTGTTGTTGTTAATTGCGAAGTCGTGTCCGACCCATCGCGACCCCATGGACAACGTTCCTCCAGGCCTTCCTGTCCTCTACCATCTTCTGGAGTCCATTTAAGTTCACGCCTACTGCTTCAGGGACTCCATCCAGCCACCTCATTCTCTATTGTCCCCTTCTTCTATTTCCCTCAATCTTTCACGACCCTGTAATCCCTTAATTCAACGTAGAGTTGGGGTGAGTGGATGAAGCTGTGTGTTTACTGTCCGGATGCCCTTCCTGACGCCACGTGGAGTTCGCAGCAGATATTTTCTCTTTGCGCTCTAGGAGAGAAACATCTGCCACTACCTATGACTGAACTCTCAACCTTCTGAGCATCTTCACCACTAGGCCATCATGCCGCCCTATTTGGATTCCTGATTCTGTTTAGCAAAACCATCAGATTTGGAGGCAATTGTTTGTTTGTTTGCTTGCTTGCTTGTTAAACAAATGTATATAGCTGCCCAACTCACACCTAGGTGATTCTGGGTAGCTTACAGCATTTAAAGATTAAATTCTACGATTGAAAAAGAATAATTTTGCTACACTTCTCCAAATCAGTTTGGAAGCCTCCAGTCTGATCTGGACAATCAAGTCCATCTCATCTGCCATTTGGTTTGGAATCCATTTGAGTTTCCATCAATTCCCCTTTGAATTGGATCTCCAAAGGGAATGTTTATATATACCCCTAAGCGTCTACCTTATTTCTCAAGTTTCTCCTTCATTTCTTTCCTTCCAGCAAAGTGGCCAGCCTACTTTCTGATCTTTGACTGAACTTGTCTCCAAAGAGAACTTCGTGCCCTCAATGGCAAGTTTCCCAAACTACCATTCGATCCTTTTCTTCTTGTTTGTGTGCCTGGACCATCTGATCCTTGCCCAGAATGAACAAGATTCCAGCACTGAGCCTCTTATTCAGCTCCGATTGGCAGGAGACAAAAGGAAGCACAACGAAGGGCGAGTGGAAATCTACTATAACAACCAATGGGGCACCATTTGTGATGACGATTTCTCCATGCAACCGGCCCATTTGATCTGCAGGCAATTGGGCTATGTGGAAGCTATATCCTGGTTCCCAGGGTCCAAATATGGAAAAGGAGAAGGTGAGATGCTGAACAATGATTTTCTTTTGGGTGTTTGATCCCTACTAGCAAGCATCAGCCAGGTAAAGGGGGCTATTAATGTATGGCAGCATGCAAAGACTCGTAACATTTTGGTAAGATATGGTAGACCAATGTTGACCTCTGGCTTCTAGGCCTAGAGTCCACACGGTGTCCCATTCCTGACCCATCTAGGGCAGACCTTCAACCATGCTTTACTGCACTTCTCACAGTTCATTTCTGATGTCACTTATTGCATCCACTTGAAGTTCTTGAAGCAGAAGCTTTAACTTACTACATACTGGCCAAGAGAGAGGAACTATCAGGTAGTTGCTCCTGGCTCCTTGAAGTAACCCTTGCTCTGGAA
>NW_015395487.1:0-9980 GCF_001527695.2 Protobothrops mucrosquamatus | reverse complement strand
CAAGGATAATATTCACTTACATGCTTTATTTAATAGATAAATTAGATAACCAGTTTAGTATAGAGCAGTGGTGGCGAACCTATGGCATGGGTGCCAGAGGCGGCACTCAGAGCCCTCTCTGTGGGCACACGTGCCATGGCCCCAGCCTTGCCTCCCCCCGCGACCCCCTCCTCTCCAGCAGCCCCCCCTGAAGGAGAGTTGCCCCTGAGCATGGCCCACGCGGAGCAGGGCAGCCAAGGACATGGTAGCCAGGCAGCATAGACAAGACTCTGCCCTCACACCCCTTCGTGCACAGTTGATGCTGCAGGGCGCGGGCACAAGGCATGACCGCCATAGCGCTGCTGGGCTGCCTGGGTGATCTGCAGCGGGCCCTGGAGGCGGTGAGTAGCCCTGCGGGCAGGCAGGGCAGGGGATGGGGGGGTGGAACAGGGTGGGGCAGTGGGTGGAGTGGTGGCGGGGCCAGTTTTGGGGCACTCAGTCTCTAAAACGTTCACCATCACTGGTGTAGAGAGTGGGCTATGATTAGGGAGACTTAGGTTCCACCCTCAGCCGTGAAAGTTTACTTTAGACCAGACACACTTTCTCAACCCAACCTGTCCCATAGGCTTTTTGTTATAGGAAAAACAAATAGCAGAAGAGAGGGAGGGGAGGAAGGAGGAAGCTCCTGAATGAAAGACTAGATATAAATCTAACAAACAAACATGTTTGCAGTTATTTGGATCCATAGGGTAAAAATGCTTGCAACAAGTGCAGATATGCTTTTAGCACTTTGTCAGCTAAACTCCTTAAACCAAGCATGGCTTTTCCCCAGATTGCGCTGCAGCTGAGAACAGATGTGTGATTCCAGAAAAAGATCCAGCTGCTTCAAAGCCAGGGCATGCTGCCCAACCCTATTAGTGCATAAAAAAATAGAAATGGGTCTAAAAACTTTAATATAGCTTTTTTAAAAAAAAAACAAAACTGAAGGCTCCCTGGCTCAGAATCTAGGGAACACCACTCTGCCTTTGTTTTCATTCAACTAGAACAAAGCAGAAGGTTATTTATTTCTTGTGCAGCAATTAGGATGACAGTGGATTTTACTGTATCTTCCATCCATTATATAAAACAAGAGCTACATGGAAACATGCTATATTGAAATTTTTAAAAAGTTTTAAAGCTAAAACTCTCTAGAAGGGGCCTCTTTGCCGACCTTCTGTTCCTAACAATTTTTATGATGTACAAACCGAACAGTTGTTGCTGACAATCCTGTGAAAAACTAAAACACCAGATATGTTTTGGTTATGGCCAAAGGCCCTGCAGGGATCTGGTTTATTTCAGAACACAAGCATGGGAGATAATAGGAATATTGATGCGGAGGTCAGAATATAGTTCTAAAACAGAAAAGCTGGTACGTGAGGACCAGGATGGATAGAATCAATAGGCTGCCTTTTTAAGGGTTCTTGGTTCTAAAAATATACCTATGTGAAGTGTGAGAGAGATGGCAGGTTCTCAGGAAGGGAATCTGGGAAAAGAGCAATAGACACGTTTTCTGTTCTCTGCCCATCCTTCCATCGTTCATTACTTCAGCCAACACAAGAAAATTTAAACCACTCTGGGACGCAACATGGATTCTGTGTCTGCCACAACAATGAAGTAGAATCAAAAGCCACAGAATAGAGTACAGCTATAGAATACAGCTTGAAAAGTGAATTTCTAACCCTACGATTTGCAAAACTATTCTTGAAATGTTGGGGTAAAGAATGTATTGAAAGCTACTAGCAATCAGGGGCTGCAGTTTAGATAGATTATATATAGATCCGTAGAATATAGTTTTTTTTATTTTATATTTCATTAATTCTTCTGAATGGGGAGTTCAGAATAAGACTTATACTGCCCCAGCAAGGGAAAGATGAGCTTTCAGTAGCAGTATACTGGGAATTGAGATTTCCATGACAAGAAAAATAATCCATGCTACATATACATCCAGAATGCTTACATGAAGCTGGTGAAGATTCCTGCCCAAAAAGTTAAATCTCAAAAATAATAAAGTGCTTCATAATAAAGGCTGTTGTTCTTCGGTAGCTGGTTACTGGCCTACTCAATCTATAGAAATTCTGCAAGTAAAGATTTTTGTCTTGCAATGTGGTGGACACAGAACGCCTCCTCAGTTTAACTTGTGCCTCAAGTAGCTGTAAATATGTAGGAATGACAAATTGTCTCAAATGAATAATTCTCATGCCTGGGCTGTTTCATACCACAGTTGGAGATCATTTAATTAATTGATTTTTGTGCCATATATGGAATATTGACACCGAGAGAGTTGGGGAGAATTAGTTCTGAAATCTGGGAGAGTTGGGAAGAATTAGTACTGAACCCTTCAGTTACACAAAGTTTGAGAAATTACCCTGCCAGTTCATCCCTCCAGCTCCTAACCTCTCTGCCCACTGTGATTATTCTTAACACTGCCTATCCTGCAAAGGTCACCTGCAGCGAGTCTGCAAACATTCCAAGCAATGCACAATCCCTGGCAAATGAAAGTGGGTGAAAATGCTAGAGGGTTGAAACAGAACACAAAGGGATTGTTGTCCCAGGCTTGGCAAGAATTTCCCCTATATCTACTCCTTCCCCCACCCAGCCTTAGTAGCCAGACTGTCTGCTGGACATAGCAAGGGCTTCATCGGCCCCCATCAAGAATATTAAGGGCTGTGCTGACCACAGTGGAAGGGTTTTTTTTTATTAAGTATCCCTGCTGTCCTGTGGGTCGGGACCCCATTTGGGGTCGATTGACCATTTCATGGGGGTCACCAAGCAAGGCTGTCCGCCATTTTTTTTGTCCGCCATTTTTCCCCCCCTTTTCCAGTGGGTCCCTTGGGCTGGGCCAGCTGGTGGTCGGCCTGCTCCGTCTCTGCTGCTTGCCAGCTACGCCTCGGCCAGCGCAGGGGGCAGAACTACGCATGCGCAGCGCTCCCGGGCAGGGAAAGTCCTCGACTGACGACCGGTTGGGTAGTCCTCGACTTACGACTGGTTTAGTCCTCGACTTATGACCGGTTTAGTCCTCAACTTACGACCGGTTTAGTCCTCAACTTACCGGTTGGGGTCGCGGCATTAAAAAGGTTGAGAACCACTGTTTTAGTAGTAGCAAGGAAGAGAACAAACTGTCTCTTGACCAGTCAAAGGTACAAACTCAAGATACCTAGGACTTACATTGAATGGGGAGATCCTACAGCTTTCTACGGTACTCACTGCCCATAGTACAGTATGGTCAAATATTACAAAGATATCCCTAAACAATCTTATTTGCTTAAACAGGGTTTGAAGGCAAAGCTAAATTACACATGTTGTTGCACATAAATGGTGTGTATTTGAACCTCTACTGATAGTGTAGACACTTGAAAGTCAGAAACTGAACTGTAAATAGGTTCATATGAATGTGAGCCTAATTAGTACTTGGATGAAAATACTTGGAGAAGGAAATGGTAAAATAATTCCCTATCATCGCCAAGAAAATGAAATTAACATGCCATCCGGAACAAAGGTTGATTCACAGGACACTTTACTTTTTAGTATTTTTTTTTAAAAAAGCAGTCATGCCAGTTGCCTCTTGTTTTTTCATGTCACCAGTGAACAGGTGCATTTTTAGTTCTGCAAACAAACATTTATCCAATCAAGTTGCCACATATGGACAGTCATATCAGATTTTTTAAAAATCCTATATAAAGTATCTCTTTGGTTACTCGTAACAACCAAGCAGATCTCTTTTCACCCCCATTTTTTTGCTTTTTTGCATGGAGTGCTACAACCCTTTTCTTTCAATCCCATCTATTTCTTGTTAGCAGAGAGAAACTGATAGTTGACTGAGAATAATGAAGAATAAGCACAATGGGAAGTTTTGCAAGCGATTCACAAGACATTTAAAATGCATGTGTAATACGCGGGATCAAAGTAATATATATTAAGTATGCTTTTCCTGAAAAAGGAAAACAATGTGTGAAAAACTTTGAAGAAAAAGGAAAAACCATAGGCATTCAATCAGAACTTTCTTTCAGTCTAGACTTCTACAGCTGAAAATTATGCCTGCCCTGGAAGATGCTCTTTAGCAGCCCTCCTTAGAGTTTAGGAACTTGATCTGGATTAGCCTGCTAATGCCTACCCATTCCTACAAAATAAAGATGGCCAGATATTCAGTCCACCAATTTCCCAAGTCTGACAGGAGAAGCTGAAGTCTTCTACTTGAACCTGCATCTCATACCAGATCCCAATTCTTGGTTTCCATCAATACCATCAAGTTAGGTATCCTGAAAGCCGTTCTGAATGCAAAAAGACCAGATAATTGAAGAATCTGAAATAAGCCCATCATGTCCTCTTTACTAGAAAATGAATAGGACTGAATGTATTTATCAATGCTTCCTCCTTTTCTCCCTCAGCTTTCTTCAAATAGCATGGACAGCAACTACTGACAATCTGGAAGGCACGTAGGGAGAAAGCTGAGCAAATGGGAGGAAATTGCATCTGGAGTAATTACCGATTGCATTAAGGCTATCAAATCTGACATAAGGCAGGGTGCCCTGTCCTTTAATAGCTGTAAGAAACATTCAGCAGATCTGGATGTCAATTCTTTTTTCTGTTGTTGTTTTAGATCTGGTGTTCCTCCAGTATCCTGAATTGTCTTTCCTCTGAGAAATTTCACATGTGGAGCTGGTATTAAAAGCACAGAACCAGGTCCATCCAGACCGGATAGATCTTCCTATATATTTTGGTGTTGAAAGTGAGGCACAGTTGTAACCTATGAATTAGTCCTACTTATGAGCAACACTTAGAGCTCACAACTGATATAACTGGTTTAAAGGGATGGTTAATTCTGGGAAAAAATACCATACAGATGTATTCTTCAAATATTTAAGGAAGCAACAGACCATTATTATTATTTTAATGTTGATGATGGAAAAGGTGTTTCTCAGGACAAACAATGGTAATTGTTAGTCATTTTCTTTTTACATTTTGTATTTTAGTAGTACATGACAGTAAAAAGAGTTTTTTAAAAATGTATAGGCCTACTTAGTGATGTGCTTGAGCAGGCTCATACCAGTTTATGAGGTTGATTATTAGATTTTTCTGGAATTTTAAGAGAACCGAACTATGCTGCTTAGCGCACTGATCATCTGTGTTTGGCAGCTAGTGACACCGTATGGTGGTGGCAATGGAAGTAAGCAGAACTAATTGTTAGACATTTAACACACTCCTGGCTCTATCTATTAATCCTGGCCCCCTGATTAATCAAGTAAAGCTTTAGTTAATTTATCAGTAGCTAAGGAAATGGACTCACTAATGAGACGGTGATAGAAGCATTGGAAACAAGCTGGTAGATCCAATTCGCTGAAAATATTGTGACATATACAGGATTATAAATTTGCTTTGAAAATTGAAGCCAACACAGAGGTAAACCACAAAGAATATTTCATCGAGTTAATGCCTTCCTTGACAAAAACATAACTTTGATCAATATCTCTTGAAATAAAACTATTGTTATATTGTTCATCATCCTTCAGCCAAAGCACTCTTAGTGGTTAGGGTAAATGAGGGAGATGTTCAACTGATTACAGCAGCAAATAAAGATCAATCTGCCTTCTTGGCTTACCTTAATTGCCCTTATTTCATCATAAAGCAATGTTTGTGCAGTTGAGGAACTTGCATAAAGATGGATAGGGATCCATCTTAGTTCAAACTCTACTCAAATCCCTCACTAGTTTATTCTTCCTTAAAAGTCTCATGATGAAATGAAGTAGGGTTATCAGTTCACTAATCTTCCAGGTAAAAGCATGGGAAGGAAGGGAGGGAGGGAGGGAGGGAGGGAGGGAGGGAGGAAGGAAGGAAGGAAGGAAGGAAGGAAGGAAGGAAGGAAGGAAGGAAGGAAGGAAAAAAGTTTGTATAGCAGTGTCTTCTACTTTCTGGGAAACCAGGTGCCACTTTGATGGATAAAGTTTTATTCAACAAGTTGTGTGTGTTTATGTTTGTGTATATATTTTATAGATAGAATCACCATAGTACCCAAGTTCGAGAAACTTGAACTCAAATACTAATTTGTCTGCATTCACTACGTAGCAAGGAGCATAAGGATTCTCTTTTGCAGTTTGATTCTAACTTACTTCAGATAGATAGAAACCAAGTTCCTTCATTGGGACCCACTTCTCTATCAGTAAATTTAAAATAACGCTACTATCAGGAGTACCAACTGATAGCCTGTAGAAGAGATTCCAGATGTTGTTTCTAAACATCATTACTTGATACTTTTATTCAAGAAGAGATATACCTGCAGTTTCATCTTTAATTAAATGAATAGCTTTATTTTATAGTCCTTTAAGAATTCTGAAAAAAAATGGAGAGCTATTAGTAAACTGCCTAGTAAGAGTCATTTCAGGAAACACTCACACTCCTTAGTACCCAGTCAATGACCCTATAATTAGTCCTTGAGCCACATACACCTTTCTTTTCTTGCGCAAAGCACCAGCTAGTGTAGTCTTAAAATTATAAACTCATAAGAGTGTCCTAACAATGAGAACAATTAACCAGTGGAACAGCTTGCCCTCAGAAATCATGGGTGCTCCATCATTGGAGGTTTTTAAGAAGAGACTGGACAGTCACTTGTCTAAGATGGTATAGGTTCTCCTGCTTGAGCAAGGGGCTGGACTAGAAGACCTCCAAGGTCCCCTTTCCAGCTCTATTCTATTCTAAGAGCGATATAGAACAATCAGCTAATGTGACAGAGTGAACCATATCTTGTGGTTCAACAAATGTCTATAGGAATAAAATGGATATCAATAACCAATGAGAAATAGCAAGAAAGTGGGAAGAGGAGAATATTTAAATTGGTAAGTCATTATATGATTGGACTCAACCTATAAACCCATCCTCTTTCTAGGATGCATTATTTCACCCTTGAGGTAACAAAAATAAGGTTTCCTTCTTATAATTTTAGGGAGTAGCAGAAGAGTATCAAAGGTGATCCCCAGATTATTTGGAGCCTAAGTAATTTTGACTGCTAACCACCAACCCACTGTACCGTAACCAGAAGCATACTAGCAACCAACACAGATGTTGCAGAATACAGAATAACATAATTGGAAGTGACCTTGGAGGTCTTCTAGTCCAACCCTCTACTCAAGCAGGAGACCCTATATCATTCCGGGCAAATCACTGTCCAATCTCTTCTTAAAAACTTGTGTGTTGGAGCACCCGCAACTTCCAGAGGACAACCGTTTCACCGATTGTTCTCACTGACAGGAAATTTCTCCTTAATTCTAAGTTGGATCTCTCTTTGTTAAGCTTCCATCCATTACTTCTTATCTTGCCCTCAGTTGGAAAATAGGTTGATCCCCTCCACTTCCTTTCTGAGACAACCCCTCAAATATTGGAAGACTCGTGTCACTCCTAATCCTTCTCTTTGTTAGACTAGACATTCTCAGTTCCCAGAACTGTTCACCCAACCTATCTGTAGGTTGCATATACAGTACTGGTAGTATGGTTCAAAGGTCTAGTACAGGGGTCCCCAACCCTCAGTTCATGGACCGGTACCAGGCCGCAGCATGCCAGCAACCGGGCCACACAAACAAGCAAAGCCCCCTCCGTGGAATGCAGGCAGCACACAAAACCATGAACTCTCCGGTCTGTGGAAAAACCTTTCTCCATGGAACCGGGCCCTGGTGCCCAAAAGGTTGGGGACCTCTGGTTTAGCAGCATCAGTTTCCTTGAATATTATCAAAAAGCAAGGACCTCAGAAATCTTAGTTTAATCATGTTGTTTTAGGACTCAAGCAGGAAAAGAGCCATTGGTGCTTCATTGCCTGGTTTACAGTAGTAGGTATGGACGGCTTACTGAGAACTGAATCTATACATGTGGGTGGGGTGAGAGTCACAGGACTGTGGTAAGCCAAACAGCGGTATGTGTGTGTTTTGTGCTGCATATTATTTCAATGCAGCTAATATAATTTGTGAATTATGATTTGTGGCTTAGCATGAAGAGAATGCTCAGTCAAGAGTGGCTATGGAAGAAAATTGTGGTTCAGCAAATTGTAGCTTAGCACGATGTCTGAACTCAGTCACTGGGGAACTTGTATTTGTGAAAGGCAAACTGCGATAGCTTTTCAACTCATTGTTTGTTGCCGCAGTCCCCGAGAGAGGAAGGTACATCCGCAAACGGAAAGGACTTAAGCTTCTGGGGATCATCTGTGCCAAGGGGGAAGGGCAACCTTGCTTATCTGCATTCCTGATTTAGAGAGATTCAGATTTCTCCAGCACCATAGGGTTATGTTACAGGAGTCATTAGGCCAATGGGGTATTATCATTATATTCCAGAGTGCTAAATGGGCTCCCTTCTATAAGAAAATAATCCCACACCCTTTCTCATCACCGCTCATCACAAATCCAGCAACATTTATTCCTCCCATCATTATGACCGAGAACACGGCCAGAACAATCATGATCAAATTATCTCTTTTTTGATGTCAAATTACTAGGATTCGGGAAGTGGAGACATGCTGCTTCTTGAGAAAGAAACTATGCTTAACTCTGTTCCTGTCTCTTTGATAACATAATGACATAGGGGAACTCAGAAGAGAAAAAAAGCTCTTGCGATAACACTTTGTAGTCATGGCAGAGAAACGTTAGTTTGTGCATGCCAAGTTGCTGGTGTAGAAATAAATTGAGGAGGGAAAGGGAGAAGGGGGCGAGAGAAAACTTACGAACATTTAGAATTTGGCTTAAATTCACATTGGCAGTGTTACAAAACCAAAACTATGCTCTTCCTAACCCCAGCTTTGTATGTATGACACAGTGGTCCAATGGCTGCTTACATATCTCCCTCCCTAACATCCCTAATGAAATAAAAGGCAGGATATTAAATCCGGCTCTTACTAAACATCTGAACCAAAAAAAAAAAAAAAGCAGTGGCTGATCTATGCTTCTTTAAGAAAGGATAATCATAGCTTTTAAATATTTGATGTTATGATTCCCAGTTGGCAGACTGACACAACAAAGTACAGTACTGTATGGTCAACTCTGCACATGGATTTCTATTCTGCCAAATTGCAAGATTGGAGGTCAGAAAGTGAAGGTTCAAAAAAAAGGGGGCAGAATTCATTTTTGATCAGAGGATCCAAAGGGAGATTGAGATTGGTACAATTTCATTTAATCTCCACCTCAAAATTAAGTTTATTGGCCTTCTGTTTATCAATGCACTCTAAGAAACAGATCATAATTAATCAATCCCCCCCAAAATGGGGATAGAAATCAAAAAAATTAAAACTCCTGATTTCTGCAGCTTGGGGCTGAGAAATCTTTTAGGAAGCTCTGGCAAAATGTTGCTGCCAACCAAGATAGAAGGCTGGGGATTTTATCTATTCAACCATATATGTTATGTACTAATCTTATGACTCAGGGAAGTTGTACAACAAAAGAGAAATAAGACAAAAACAAACATCATAAAGCAACATCAAACAATTATGTAAATGTAAGAATGGGCGCCCTCAGCAGATAACAGGAGCCAAAGCTGGTTGGAGTGGGAGAATTTTAATGATCTTCTCGACTAACAGAACAGAAGGAATTATTCAAGCTTTGGGGGATAAAATGCTTCCTAATACAGAAGTTCACACAGTAAAGTCCTGCTGCCTTGTTCAGATGCTTTGGTTTTCAAAAGGAGGAGGGACCCACAGCTGATTCTCTCGAACCAGAAGTTAACTTTGGCAAGGGATATATTCAATTTATGTCCCACATTCATTCAGCTCAGGGTGCTATACTCCCCCCCCCAAACAAAACAAAACCCCAGTCCAAAATAGGATAGAGAGAAACGAACTGGGCCAAGATCACCCAGTGAGCTTCTGTGGCTAAGGGAGGCCTAAAAACCTGGATTCCCTACTCCAGATCTAACATCTCAAGAACAGTACAGTATCATCCTGGCTGTCAATGGGAAGATTGAAGTTAAACTGATTTGGGGAAGCTAGGCAGAGGTAA
>NW_015395486.1:8769-9985 GCF_001527695.2 Protobothrops mucrosquamatus | reverse complement strand
CATTTTCCAGGCTCATCTTTATTTCCAAGAATATCCAATGATTACACATAGGGCCATAAGTATTTCTGGAAAATAAATGTGCTCATCTGCCCAAAAAAATAAAGGCAAAAAGATGATACTGTGTCACTACAAAAGATGGCGAGGAACAAACTCACCTGTTTATTTTCTCATTTAAAAGTTTTATTAGTTTATAGTATACAATACAATGAAAATACAAAAATAAATAGTGGAAAAGATGGGGAAGGGAAAAGGGAATAGAAAAGTGAGGTAAGGAAGAAAAAAGAAAGAAAAAAGGCATTGATTTCTGACTTCGTTTGCTGCAGCAAAGTAGAATATCAACTTCAAACCTTAACTTTTTACTTTTACAAAATAATATAAACTAGCCATTTCGATTACATCAAGTCTATCTAATTGGTAAAACCCAAAATCAAAATTTTATTTTTTTCACCCTCAAGCACAAAGTCTAGAAACGGTTTCCACGTGGCAGTAAAAGTGTTTGTATTCTTTTCTTTAATCAGTACAGTCAGTTTAGCCATCTCTGCTAGCTCCATCAGCTTTTGTAACCATTCCTCCATCGTGGGAGTCAATGTAGTCTTCCATTTCTGAACATAGAGTAATCTTGCTGCTGTTAACATATATAACATCAAGGTTCCATATTTTTTTCCCAGGTCTTTGTCCATTAGCCCCAAGAGAAATGTCTCTGGTTTTCTTTCTATATTCACTTTAAGAATTTTCATTTGAATCCTACTCCAATAACCTGT
Source organism: Protobothrops mucrosquamatus (assembly GCF_001527695.2). Classification (NCBI taxonomy): domain Eukaryota; kingdom Metazoa; phylum Chordata; class Lepidosauria; order Squamata; family Viperidae; genus Protobothrops; species Protobothrops mucrosquamatus. Next base: position 9,224 of record NW_015395486.1, on the reverse strand, counting down.
TTACTTCTAGAAAAAAAATGATGAGTTTAATTGAACACATGTCTCTGCTGGCCATTTTCTCCCAAACTAGGTAGAGTCTCCTGAGTTACAAAATGGATCCTAAAATTTTGAACATTGGAGATTCAAATTGCAGACTTCCCTGGCTCCTATTTTTTCAAAGGCAGCAACCAGTTGGCCAAAATTTTCATCCAAATAGAATGGCAAAACAAAGTTAATATTCTCTCTAAAAATATAGTTTGAAGACTGAAAAGCCATGACTGTTAGATCGCGCAGGCAGTAAGACACGAGTCGAGTGACAGTCAGCTCTCGGTTTATTGGCAAGGCATCAAGTAAATCCGGACTGGCTCTCTGGGCCAGGGGAGCCCTCTTTTATGGGATTCCCCTGGCTTGTAATCACACAGTTCCATTGGCTGGCAAGACCCTGTTGCTAGTTAGCCAACCAGCAACGGGCATGA
>NW_015395486.1:0-5070 GCF_001527695.2 Protobothrops mucrosquamatus | reverse complement strand
TGGGATTCCCCTGGCTTGTAATCACACAGTTCCATTGGCTGGCAAGACCCTGTTGCTAGTTAGCCAACCAGCAACGGGCATGAAACTGTATGCAGATGGAGAAGGGCAATCACCCTTAATGGGCGATCACTGGTGAAGGGCAATCACCCTTAATGGGTGATCAGGATATGCATAGGGGATTAAGGGGGGGGGAATACAACGAACACAACAATGACATAATCCAATTTTTAATCCATCCAGGAGTTCTCAGGAGACTAGAGTTTTCATGAGATTAAGAGGACTCCTTGCTCAATCACTGTAAAGCAATTCTGCAGCTTCTCATCTCTTATTATAACCTGAAACTGACAGATGTTAAGCTAAGGGAAAGGTTTCTTAATCTATAGTGTTATATTTTGCTCTGCTAACTTTTGGAGAATAAACAGACCTCAGGATTTTGCCCTTAATTTAATCTTCCTTTGCTCAGAAATCAACAACTCTATCCAGCAAGTTGCACAGACAGTCAAATCAAGTTATTCAACTGTTATGAATAAGCAGGTTTGGTGTCAAAACAGTCAAAAATTTATAAAGAATAAAAAAAAATCAATGACCTTTCCAACTGGCTGAAGCATCTACATATTATGACCGCTCTGTATTTTTTTTGACTATACATGCATACATAGACGTACCTGCCCTTGCACAGAAGCATTTGGACACACATGCACACCATGAAAGAAATCAAAACACATAAAATTGTAATACAGGCCTATAGTGGATACCTCTTGTGTGTGTTGCAACATCACAATGAATTAAGAGCATCGTTCTTCAAAGGTGTTTATCTGTATTAAATTTGTGTCCTGCCATTCTACCACATGGTGTCCAGAGTAGCTAGCAATACAATATAATGAAATAAAGAAGCAATAAGCACAAACTAAACAACATTAACAAGCAGGAAAGTTATCAGTAAACCTACCAATAAAAGACAGATACCAGTTACAAGCAATTATAATAAACCTAACAAATTGACAAATCACTGGTATTACACAAAATGATTATAATTTATTTTTCTAGGCATCACCATATGAAACAGTAGTTCAGAGACTTTGGAGAAGAGGCATCTGTAGCAGGAAGTAAAAAAAAGATCACAATGGTTGGCTAAGACTATGCAATTGAAACGCAGCATGTGCAACACATATGAAAAAATGGGCAGGGTTGCAGTGATATAGTCGTAGCTGCCATCCTGACTTTTTTTTAAATTCACCCCCCTCCCTCCTCCCCTCCCCAAGTGGTCCTTCTTTAATGCAACCTTCAATCTTCCATCTGCCTTCAAGTGTTCTTCCAGACCTGTTCTCTTGAACCAGTTTCTCAAGGGCACTACCAATCTTGGGAAGCTGGGAGGAATCCAATTCCATTATGTGCTCAACGATTCTCTGCAGAGATACAGAAGCAATTGTTTTGCAAAATAAAGGAAACTCCCCTCAGCATGTGCTCAAAAGAAATCAGCTCTAGAAATTAATTTTCTTTAAAATCAAACCAGCATCTGTGAGACAAAGCATTTTATCCAAATAGAATTGTCTCTTCTCCGCCTTTTTTATAAAGCAATTTTTAAATCTTCTCAAAAACAAATCAAAGCTGATAATTCCAACTGGCCATTTTTTATTGTTGTAATTAGGACATTATAGTAGTTTTGTCATTGGAACTATCATTGTAGATGGCTCTATGAACTGCATTGAGGACACTTGCAAAGCTATTCGGGAATGGCTGTTGGTATTTCCATCATGTTGGGTGTTGTTTGCAGAGCACACACTTCCACAGCCCTAGACAATTTATGCACAGTGGTCTAATGGCTGAGAAGCTTCTATTTATGCCTGTTTCCCCCCCCCCCCCAGCTGAAGAATAATAGGTACTTGATTAAAATAGGCTGAGTTTGCACCAACAAGCTCGAGTATTCAGCTTCCTGTCAGGCATTCAGAATGACAGGTTGCGCTCGAACTGGGGTGTCTAATTAAAACACAAGGAGTAAAGTAGTTTTGCAACAGAAACATGAACAGATTGGTGCCTGGATGTTGGGACGCAGCCATGGCTCATCTGAGGAGGCAGTTGTCTCTCCTCTTCAGGCTGCTTTTTTAAACCTTCATTTACAGACTAAAACAATTTCTTCCAATTTCTACATCTTCTTTCATGCTGCACATTTCAAAATACATAGCCATTCCAAGGGGCTGCTTCAAAGTGACCACTCCAATGTTACCAAATGTGTGTTCCTCTGTCAGGTGTCATTATCAGCTGGATTTTTTTTATACTCAAAGTATTAGATTTTGTTAGAAATGAAATGACAGAAATGAGGATGGTTTGCTCAGCATGGAATTCAGAATTTTTCCCCCTCATGATAAACCATGAACCTTTAACTCCCTAGGTTCACACAGAATACTGTCACTGCGTATTTAAAAAATGGTTTATTATTAAACTACTATTACTGTGTTCACATGATACTCTGAACTGTAAACCCTGATTAACAAACCCCACTGGCTGGGTTCACAAAATGCATTAAGGAAAAAGCCCACCAGTATCACCTGCATCTCCCTCTCCCCAACTGGTTGCCCTTCAAACTGGACATCTTGAAGTATGTAGTTTGATTGAAGACCAATAAGCATGCTGGCTGAGGAGTATGGGAGTTATGATCCAATACACCTGGAGAGCAAACAGTTGGAGAAACCTGGTCAAAAGTAAGTAACAATAACTTCCCAGCGTTTTAGACATAGATTTTTTTCCTAACTGTACTCAGATATGCAAAGGATTGACTCTTTTTGCATGCAACTCCATGTAGTTATACTACACTGATTGAGTTACTGGACTGAGGAACTAAATCTCCTTTGGCATTTCCCACGCATAACTGCAAAGTGCAATGCGTATGTCCAGTATTACTATTAACTCTAAGCTTTGAAATATGCACTGTGTTTAATCTTCAAAAAATTGTTTTCCACAGTCAGGTTTCCGTAGAATAAGCCATTTCAGGATTCTGTAGAATGAAAGGGAATATTTTCAGCATGACTAAAAAGCATTTTCTTAGACATATGGAAGATAATTTTAAAAACCCCACTGTTTCAAGTGGTCTTTTAAAAGCATCATAAAATATGCAGAAATGTCACCCCAGTCTTTTGCCATGTATACTTTTTACATAGCCCCTTTGATGATATAAGGCAGTGGTGGTGAACCTATGGCACGCGTGCCAGAGGCAGCACTCAGAGCCCTCTCTGTGGGCATGCGCGCCGTTGCCCCAGCAGAGTTTGCCGGAGTAGTGAGCACGTGGCATTTGGAAGCGACAGGGCAGGAAGTGAGCGAGCAAGCAGCGTTGGTCCCCCGGGGATGTCCCGGAGATGGCTAGGGACTGGCCCCGCCACCCTAGCCCTGGCCACGCTCACCCAGTCTGCCGTGACCACTGCAGCCATGCTCACTCAGTGGGCCATGTCCCCACGCCCCCCCTGAGGGCACCACAATGCTGATGCAGCCCTGGCACTTTGCGATAAATAAGTGGATTTTGGGTTGCAGTTTGGGCACTCGGTCTCTAAAAGGTTCACCATCACTGATATAAGGCAAATAGGGCCTCTACCCATGTGCTGATATGTACTCTTCCCCAAGTATATTCTTGTCTGCTCCTGCTGGGAATTGCAAACAGTCAACCAGCCACAGCTCCTCCCAGCAAATCAGTCCATTACCTCCTCTATACTGTACCATGTGTTCCAATTTTCCTTTCTGGCACGTAATATTCTGGCACTGTCAAACAATCTCAGTCTTATATGAGTTTAAAGCTCTGGAATCTAAAAGCATCCTGCACTACTACCTAATCTCAGATTTAATTTATGAAGATCTGGCAAGCTGAATGGCATTTGAAGGACATGTAATCTTGCCATGACAACAGGCTTTAAAAAGTGCTCCTAGCATTCTGCCCAAAGGCAAAATAGAGGCATCTTCAAAGAGAATCCTTGGCAAATGGAAATAATTGGAGTGTACAGATTAATTGTTAACACATTTGCCATGGCTCATGGGAGGGGAGAAAGGAAGGGAGCTTGTCAAATCAGTTCATGTCAGGTCAGTTTTTAATAAAGTCATCTATGACTTATTTGTGGATGAGATGATTGACTTTGCACAGAGGAGGTATGGTATGGGAGGGCTATTACTGTACCTGCCTCTTCAAGTGCTTCAACTTCACTACCTGAGGTGGTAATAATAATAATAATAATAATAATAATAATAATAATAATAATAATAATAATAATAATAATAATAATAATAATAATAATAATAATAATAATAGCAGCAGCAGTAGTAGTAGTAGTAATAATAATAATAATAGTAGTAGTAATAATAATAATAATAATAATAATAATAATAATAATAATAATAATAATAATAATAATAATAATAATAATAATAATAATAATGTTGGAAGGGACCTTGGAGGTCATCTAGTCCAACCCCCTGCTCAGGTAGGAAACCCTATATCATTTCAGACAAATGGCTGTCCAGACTGTTCTTAAAAACTTCCAGTGTTGAAGCATTCACCACTTCTGGAGGCAGGTTGTTCCACTGGTTAATTGTTCTAACTGTCAGGAAGTTCCTCCTTAGTTCTAGGTTGCTTCTCTCCTTGATTAGTTTCCATCCGTTCCTTCTTGTCCTGCCTTCAGGTGTTTTGGAAAATAGCTTGACTCCCTCTTCTTTATGGCAGCCCCTGAGATATTGGAACACTGCTATCATGTCCCACCTTGTCCTTCTCTTCATTAAACTAGGCATACCCAATTCCAGAAACCTTTCTTTATATGTTTTAGCCTCCAGTCCTCTAATCATCTTTATTGCTTTTCTCTGTACTCTTTCTAGAGTCTCAACATCTTTTTTACATTGTGGTCACCAAAGCTGGATGCAGTATTCCAAGTGTGGCCTTACCAAGGCATTGTAAAGTGGTATTAACACTTCATGTGATCTTGATTCTATCCCTCTGTTAATCCACCCTAACACTGTGTTGGCTTTTTTGGCAGCTGCAGCACACTGCTGTCTCATATCTAAGTGATTGTCCACCAGGACTCCGAGATCCCTCTCACA
>NW_015395485.1:0-9986 GCF_001527695.2 Protobothrops mucrosquamatus | reverse complement strand
TGGAAGGGACCTTTGAGGTCATCTAGTCCAACCCCCTGCTAGAGTTCTCACAACTCACTTAACCAGATAAGTCTTACTGGAAGCTCTGCCAACATAGACCTTAATAGGGTTAAAAAGCATCATTACAGGAATGCAAGTCCTAACTAACTTGCTGCAGGAAGCACCTAATCTTATAGGTGCCCTGACTTCAGCCGCCAGCACCTTCACCATTGGCTAGGCAAGCAACAGGAGGTGTGGCTTGCCCAGCGTAGCCAATCAGTGTTTGGAGAAGAGTGTTTCACTCTGGAATAATGTAAAGCAGTGCTTCTCAGCCTTGAAGATGTCTGTGGACTTCAACTCCCAGAATTCTCCAGCCAGCATAGCTGGCTGGGGAATTCTGGGAGTTGAAGTCCACACATCGTTGAGGTGCCAAGATTGCAAAATATAGAGAGGCTTGATTATTATTTTTTTTGGGCATTCTTTTGCCTGCAGAATTATGTAGGCCTTTTCTCTACCAGAGACCTCTTTTAAATACATTTTGGGGCCACGGCCACAGCCCCCCAAGACTTAAGATTTAAATCATAACACTTCTCAAGCCTCCGCGGACCCCTTGTGATGGCCACAGGTTGAGAACCAATGATGTAAGCTAAATGGGTTAAATCAGTGTTTCTGAACCTCAGCCATTTTTAAGATGAGTGGACTTCAACTCCCAGAATTCCCTAGCCCAGGGATAGGCAGCCTTGGCTCTTTTATGACTCGGGGACTTCAACTCCCAGAATTCCTGAGTCAGCATGGGGGAATTATGGCCCCTTCATGACTCGTGGACTTCAACTCCCAGAATTCCTGAGCCAGCATGGGGGAACTATGGCCCTTTCATGACTCGTGGACTTCAACTCCCAGAATTCCTCAGCCAGCATGACTCAGCTTGGAAACTCTCCCTTTCCCCTCAGCATGGCTGGCTCAGGAATTCTGGGTATTGAAGTCCACAAGTCACAAAAGAGCCAAGGTTGCCTACTCCTGCCCTAGCCCATGCATGGGCTGGGGAATTCTGGGAGTTGAAGTCCACACATCTTAATATGTTGTTGAAGTTGAGACACACTGGGCGGAATTACTAGTTTTAGATGTTCTCACAACCCATTAATTCTCACAATATTCCCCCACAGGTGCCACAACCACTGGTTTACAAGGCTGAAGTTAATGAAAGCATTCAGAACCCCGTCGGAGACTTTGTAGGTTTAATTCTTGCTTATATTGTACTTCAGCTGGGGTCTAAGTGGGCTGGGTAGTATAATGGGATTCTAAAACAAACAAAAAGGAAATAAAATCAGTTAATTGGGTTTAATTAGGCAAGGGGTGGCCTAAACGGACTCAGCACAGAAATAATTACCGCTTCTATCCTAAACTTGTCCTCATAATTTTGGCTTTTACTTTGAGTGGAGCTCAGTAGCAGAATAAAAAGGTCTGAAGAACTGGGATGAAAATATAACAATTTGTAAATTCATATATAGGCGCTGCAAAAATGTCAGGATTTGGGAAAACTCAACTGCATTTTTATGGAAAGCTTGCTTGCGATGGTCGTTCTAGTTTTCAGGCTTGGAAAATCTTCAACTTAAAAAGATTTCCTAAGTCACTCCAACTGGTTAAAACCGGGAAATTTGGTTTTTTGGGAGTCTGGGACACCAACACATTTGGGATTGATTTTAGTGCTTTGCTGGACAAGCTCCAAATCAAATCCACAGCCTGCGTAAAAAAAAAAATAATGGAAAGGGATGCACATTTTAATATCTATTAAGAAATCCTGCAATTCTGCAAAAGCAGAGGTGGTTGCTGAATTACCACGGTCAAAAAAACTCAAACTGGTAGCTTGGAGCTTGCATTGCAATCTCCTTTTTCAACACATATTTAGGGGGGTGGTTTTGATCACCCCTAAAAAAACATCCTGGCTGAACTAAAATAATTCCAGATATCTAACAGATTTCCATGCTGGGTTCTCTGGAAATGCATAGTTCTTTAGCCGAAGTAGCTAAACCACTGTGGCTACATGAGAATTTCAAGCTGACACCTCCCTATCACCCCTGGACAATTAAACTAAGATATGATAATAATGATAATGATGATGATGATGATGATGATGATGATGATGATGATAATAATAATAATAATAATAATAATAATAATAATAATAATAATAATAATAATAATAATAATAATAATAATAATAGAGTTGGAAGGGACCTTGGAGATCTTCTAGTCCAATCCCCTGCTCAGGCAGGAAACCCTATACCATGGGTCTTCAGACTTGGCCCTTTTATGACTTATGGATTTCAATTCCCAGAATTTCTGAGCCAGCATGGGGGAACTATGGCCCCTTCATGACTTGTGGACTTCACCTCCCAGAATTCCTGAGGCAGCATGGGGGAACTATGGCCCCCTTCATGACTTGTGGACTTCAACTCCCAGAATTCCTCAGCCAGCATGGGGGAACTATGGCCCCTTCCTGACTTGTGGATTTCAACTCCCAGAATTCCTGAGCCAGCATGGGGGAACTATGGCCCCCTTCATGACCTGTGGACTTCAACTCCCAGAATTCCTCAGCCAGTCATGCTGGCTGAGGAATTCTGGGAGTTGAAGTCCACAAGTCATAAAAGGGCCAAGTTTGAAGACCCCTGCCCTATACCATTTCAGACAAACGGTTATCCATACAGGTAATCCTCAACTTAACAACCCAAATTGAACCCAACCTTTCTAAGCGAGGCACGTGTTAAACGAATTTTGCCTCACGATACCTTTCTTAAAGGAAATCCCTGCCGTCATTGAAGCGAGTAACACGGTTGTTAAGTGAAACTGGTTTCCCCCTTGACTATGGCGTGTCCGACGGTCGCCAAAGGGGATCACCTGACCTCAGCAGACACTGCAACTGTCACCGGTACACGCCAGTTGCCAAGCCTCTGAATTTTTAATCAGGGGACCACGGAGAGGCTGCGACCATCATAAAGTGTGAAAACGGTCACTAAATGGATGGTTTTTAAGTACATCGGGCCCCCGGGTCCCAGATCTGCCAAAGGAGACGGTCCTCCTTCCACAGGGATGAAACTCAAGACATCCCTTAACCCCGCCATGCATTTTTGGGGGGTCCTCACCTGTAAGAGGAGGTGGACACCTTGCCCGTAACTTCCTGCTTGATCTGCCGGTTGAGGGCGTCCACCACCGCTCGCCCTTTCCCGGCCTCCTGGCTCCCCGAAGGTGCCGGCTGCTGGGGGGTGGGCCAAGCCTGGTCTTCAGACAGGTGGCCCCTCTTTTTGGTCTTGGTTAACCTTTCTTCGGAGGTGGGCAGCCCCGCCGGCGCCTCTTTCCTTCGCTCCAGCCGATCGTGGTCTATCTGAGACCGGCTTCTTCTCTCCCCGCTGCTGGACCGTTCCTTGGCCCCTTTGTCCAGCTCGATCAGGGCCGGGATGGCCATCTCCTTGGGGATCCAGGGGTGGTCCCCTCTCTTGGGGATGGGCCAAGGAGGGAAGTCCTTCTGGTACTGGCTCTGCCGGGCAAAGGGCTGGTCTGACGGGTGGTACTCGCTTTTCGGCTTGCAACTGGGCTCCGGCCGCTGGACTTTCCAGGCCTTGAAATCGTGCCGCATCACCGAGTCCTGGGAGCCTGGATCTTTGGGCTGGCCCGCTTTGGGCGGCGGGGGTCCCGGCCCGGGGTCCGCCCCCGAGGCAGGCCTGGCGAGGCCATCCGAGTCACCGCCAAGGGCGGCCGGCTGGGTGTCGATGGCCGAGGGCAACGGGCGGGCCGGCTGCTGCTGCTGCTGCTGCTGGAAGACCACCTGGGTGCCGGGCAGCTCGGTGGCTTCGGAGTACTTGGTGAAGACCAAAGGCACGGCGATGTCGGCTTTGTCCAGCTGGTTCCAGAAGCGGGCAATGCAGCACGCCCGGCTGATGCACGGCCAAGCCATCTCGGCCGTGGGGTCCTGCCCTCGCTCCCCCGCCACGGTCCAGCCTGCTCACTGACAGACAATGAAGACCCCCACCCACCCGTCCCCCAGGACCCGCTGCCCAAAGACCCCCTCCCCCACTATCTCCAGACCCTACACCCCTCCCCTTGTTGGGCAAGCCCAGCCTCCCTTCCCCAAGACCCCCCCTCCCCAATTGCAAGATCCAGAGGATGCTCCAGACAGAAGGCCAAGCAAAAGACCCCTCCCCAATTAAGGGGATGCTAATTTGCCCCCCTCCATCAGGTTAGGGAAGAAGCAGGAGGGAGGGAGGGGCAGGCAAGCAGGCAGACAGACACCCCCCCTTGTCTCTAAAGCCTGCAGAGGATCAAAGAGGAGCAAGGGAAGGGGGAGATAGCTATCCCACCCCCCCACCCCCAAAATAAGGCCGGTGCCCAACGAGGCGCAGCCCCTGCAGAACCCAAAGGCGGTCTGGGCGGCGGGGGCTGCGGCAGAGAAAGCGGCCCCACCCAGCCGGGATGTGGAAGAAGAGGGAGGGGGCGAGCACCTGCCGCCGCCAGCACGCAGGCGCAAGACGGGCTGAGTGGGGCGGGGAGGGAGGGAGGGGGGGGAAGAAATCAGGCGGGTGCTTTTAACCCTTCCCTGCCCCGCCCGGCCGAAGGATGCTCTCCGCCTCGGCTGAGGATGCTGGGCCGGGTGGTCCTGGCGGCGGGGATCGGATCCTCCGGCTTCGGCTTTTGCAAGGCTTTTTGCAAGGCGACAGTCCTCAGTGGGGCGCGGCTCTCCGGGTCAAGGCGACGGGCTTTCCCCCCGCGGTCCCCGGGAAAAAGGGAGGGGGAGGAACGGTCCACTCAGGCGACGGGGGGGGGTGGCTGGGTCAGATTGGATCGTACCATTCCAGTCGGCACGGTTGGGGTGGGAGGAGGGGGAAGAGGGCTCAGAGCGGACCGTGGCACTTCGCCTCTGCATTGGGGGGGGGGAGAGAGGAAGGTGGAGTGTACCATTTTGGAACGCTGGGTGGGGGCGAACGACTCTTCCGTCTTACTCATGCTGCTAGTCCCTCTTGTGCTGTGTAGTCCCCGTTACGCGCTTTAGCATAATCCTTCGAAGCAACCACTTGCCCGATGCGGGAGGGGGACGGCTGGTGGAAGGCTAGCAGTTCCGTTTGGGTTGGGTTGGGTTGGGTTTGGGGGTAGTAAAGGTAGTAAAATAGGTAAACGGGTGTTAACGGAGGGGGGGGCATAAGTTGCTCTGAGTAGCTGGCGCTGCAGCCTCGCCAGCGCCGAGTCATGTCTGAAGCTTCATCAACAAACAGCGAGGGACACAAAATTTCAGATTGCGAGAAATTGTCTGTACTGCTATTTGGTCCTGGCTTACAATATATTTCTGTTTCTCCCCTGGCTTTATATAATGGGACAGCATAAAAGAAAAAGAAAATGTTAAATCTGTCTGCCACTGTCTGCCTGCCTTTCTCTCTTTCTCTATTATCTGTTCATATCTATCCGTCTATCCATACCTTTGTCTACTTATTTCTGTCTGTCGGTCGATCTATCATTTATCATCTATATAATCTATCTCTTATATATATATATATATATCTGCCTATCATCTATATCTGTCTATCATCTATCTGTAATCTTTCTACTTATATCTATCATCTATATCTATCATCTATCTTTCTATTTATATATCTATTCATATCTATTTGTCCGTTCATATCTATCTATCTATCTATCTATCCATCCATATCTGTCTATCTAATATATATATATATATATATATGAAATAACTAATTAATTTACGATCACCAGGAGGGTTTAAGTAAAAATACTTTAATTGAAAACCAAGCTTTCGTTGGGAGCTCCCAACATCTTCATGACTCGTGGACTTCAACTCCCAGAATTCCTGAGCCAGCATGAGGGAAACTTTGGCCCCTTCATGACTTGTGGACTTCAACTCCCAGAATTCCTGAACCAGCATGAGGGAAACTTTGGCCCCTTCATGACTTGTGGACTTCAACTCCCAGAATTCCTCAGCCAGCATGGGGGAACTATGGCCCCTTCATGACTCGTGGCCTTCNTGGCCCCTTCATGACTCGTGGACTTCAACTCCCAGAATTCCTCAGCCAACATGGCTCAGCTTGGAAACCTCTCCCTTTCCCCTCAGCATGGCTGGCTCAGGAATTCTGGCAGTTGAAGTCCACGAGTCATGAAGGGGCCATAGTTCCACCATGCTGGCTGAGGAATTCTGGGAGTTGAAGTCCGCGAGTCATGAAGCGGCCATAGTTCCATGTTGGCTCAGGAATTCTGGGAGTTGAAGTCCACGAGTCATGAAGGGGCCATAGTTCCACCATGCTGGCTCAGGAATTCTGGGAGTTGAAGTCCACGAGTCATAAAAGAGCCAAGGTTGCCTACCCCTGCACGTAGACCAGCCAGACGGAGATGGGCGGTTCAGAAATGTTATAAACAAACTTGAGTTATTTTTTACTTTGTTTTTATTTTGCTTTGTTTCCAGCACGGACTTTGTGTGAATTCAGCCCATTTCCTCAGCTGAAGATTCATTTTTTCTCACAGAGGCAATGGGTGAACTCACCATCAGGTTAAGCATGCTGTGTGAGCACGATAACCCACATTCTGCATTTAGAAGGGCATTAAATTTTCATGCAATAATTCAGTTGCGGCAGCCACGTTCATTTTTCTACTGTCCTCTTTGTTGGCCAATTTCAGAGCAGAGGGGCTGAGATTTTTGCCCACGTTTAGCGCACATTCACACCATTGTCAGCTCCATGGAATTAAACCTTCCATTTTTAAGCCGAATATTTACATTTGACGATTCCCTTCGCTGCCACATACATTATTTTCTGAATAATGCTGGACAGCAGCCCTGATACTTATTCCATCTTTCTATTCAGTACTAGAAACCTTTGGACAGATCCCCAGGAAGAGATGCAGTAAAAATAAAAACTGAGTTTGAGACTTTACAATTTGATCGGCATGCCTTGTGGTTTTCTTGCCCGTCTTCATTTTCAATGACAGTCTGATTTACAGTCTTTCAAAATTTCTTAGTGGTCTCCCTTCCAATTAGTTTCGTAGGCCAGACAGGTCAACCGAGGACCGATGCTCTTGTTGTAAATGGGTGTTTTTCCAACTTTTGACTGCTTTAAGATGTGAGGGTCTCAACTCTTAGAATTGAAGTCCATCCGTGCTGGCTGAGGAATTGTGGGAGTTGTAGTTCACACATATGAAAGTTGCCAAGATTGATCATTTATTTATTTATTTATTTATTCATTCATTCACGTTTTCATTGATTTAATTAATGTGCCTTAAATACTGCTCTAAACACCCTCCAATATAGGTACAGAACACAAAAGGAGAATAAGGAGAAAAGAAATTAATTAACCCAGCTGCCGGGCACATCTATTTAAAAAGCTGGGAGAGAGCTTATCATCTTTGATATACCGGTGTTATTTAAGATAAAGTTTCAAACTTTAAGAGCTGTGAGCTGGCTGTCTGAGCTGGGAAAAGCTCTATTCCTGAATGTGAGAATGTAGCCATATTAAAAATTGACGTCTTTTGCCCTCTCTGGGTGTCGACAAAGAGACATACCGAGAATACGCTGTTATCTTAACAAAACCAAACAAGAAGCTATTATGAATCGCCGGGAGGGAATGCAATTCTGCAACACAAAACACACAGTTGCACACTCGGAGACTTCCAGAAGAAAAACAAATCACACGCAACACCACGCTTAAATTTTGCAATATCTGAGGGGCTGCCACAAGGCAGAAGGGGTCAGGTTGTTCACCAGAGCACCAGAGGGAAGGACGAGAAAAAATGGTTGGAAACTGATCAAGGAGAGAAGCAACCTGGAATTAAGGAGAAACTTCCTGACAGTGAGGACAATTGACCAGTGGAACAGCTTGCCACCAGAAATCGTGGGCACTCCATCACTGGAGGTTTTTAAGAAGAGACTAGACATTCACCTGTCTGAAATGGTGTAGGTTCTCCTGCTTGAGCAGGGGGCTGGACTAGAAGACCCCCAGGGTCCCTTCTAGATTTCTATTCTATTTTGTTCTATTCTATTCCTTCTAGGATAGGTTCCAAACCTTCCAATCTAAGATTTCCTAGTGGTCTCCCATCCCATGGACTAACAAAGTCCATGCATCTAGAACAGTGTTTCTCAACTGTGGCCACTAAAAACTGTGTGGACTTCAACTCCCAGAATCCCCTAGCTAATTACTAACATTCTTCCATGCCTAGAACAAAGATGGATATTCAGCTTCTGTTTTTACTTTACTATTTTTTTTGGGGGGGGGGTCAATGTTATGGGTTCTCCCCTTATATTTTCAATTTTAAGCCCCCTTCAAAGGGTGCTTCCTAAATTTCAATAAACTAATCACCCCATCCTAGCATAGTCTTCAGCGTGTGGCTGCCAACAGGTATAGACTTTGTGCTCAAATGCTCCTTTCCATTGCCAGGACTGTGAGTGTGTGTCTCCTTTGTGTGGTGGCGCCTGCATTGTGATGTCATCTGTGAGGCAATTTCTGACCGTTGGGTATGGACTCTGCTGTGGTTGGTGCTGGGCTGTCTGGGAGAGGCCATTTCTCTCGTGGGAATTGAGGATCCTTTGGTGAGTAGGCAAAATGATGGTTTCTCTGATCCCCACAATAAACAAGCAGGAGGAGGAGGAGGAGGAGGAGGAGAAGAAGCAGAAGCAGAAGAAGAAGAAGAAGAGGAGGAGGAGGAGGAGGAGGAGGAGGAGAAAGTTTAGTTGAGACAGGAGGAAAAAGGAAAGTAGAAGGAAGAGAAGGAGAAGGAAGAGGAGAAGAAGAAGAGGAAGAGGAAGAGGAAGAAGAAGAGGAAGAAGAAGAAGAAAAAGAAAAAGAAGAAGAAGAAGAAGAAGAAGAAGAAGAAGAAGAAGAAGAAGAAGAAGAAGAAGAAGAAGAAGAAGAGGAGGAGGAGGAGGAGGAGGAGAAAGGAGAAAGGAGGAGAAAGGAGAAGAGGAAAGGAGAAGGAGAAGAAAGAAGGAGAGAGGAGGAAGTAGAAAGAAGAAAGAGGAGGAAGGAGGAGAAAGGAAAAGAGAAAGGAGGAGGAGGAGAAGAGGAGGAGGAGGAGGAGGAGGAGGAGGAGAAGAAGAAGAAGAGAAGAAGAAGAAGAAGAAGAAGAAGAAGAAGAAGAAAGAACTCACATCTTGTTAATCTTTTATTTAAAAAATTATATATTCAGTTCTTAGCAGGACAGGTGGTTGAGAAGTAATTAGTATTTTTTTTCATTTTTAAATTTTTAAATGTCTTAATATATATTAAAATGTGCATCCCTTTCCTTTTTTTTTTTACGCTGGCTGCTGATTTGATTTGGAGCTTGTCCAGCAAGCACTAAAGTCAACCCCATCAGCCAAATATTATTGGGGGGAGGTTTTTTCCCTAGTGGTCTCCCATCCCCGTATCAACCTAATCAGGAGCTAAGTTAAATTGGGCCAGCCTGCTGTCATCTGCCATGATTGTCCGTATGAAAATATCTAAAAAACAGAACGGGGCGCGCCGAGAATATGATGGCTTGACGCTGGCTTCCTCTCCCTTTTGCTTGAACTCACAGGAAACGGCGCCGGGTTCGAGTCCTTCCCCCCCCAACCCCCCCATGGAGAAAGCAGCAGAGACTCTTCCGACATCCACCCAGGAAAGCTTAAAGAAGGAGATCGGCCACCTAAAAGAGAAAGTGGCGGGTCGCGAGGCCGAAAACCAGAAGATCCTGAAGGAAGTAGAGAACCTCAAACAGGAGAACCAGAATCTGGAGGAGAGGATCGACTGCTTGACCACCATGGTGAAGGTCTTGGAAAAGGAAGAGGAGGAACTTCGGGAGCTGGTCCGAGAACGGGAAGACACCCGGGCAGACCTGGAGGCCCAAAACCAGACCTTGGCGGAGACCAACAAGGTCCTCCGCTCCGAAATCCAGACGGTCTCCAACCAGCTGGTCAGATTTCAGGATTACAGAGATAGCCAGGACCAGAACATGACGCGCATGAAGCAGGTGGTGGAACAAATTGTGGGGTACTTTAAACAGTT
>NW_015395484.1:6126-9990 GCF_001527695.2 Protobothrops mucrosquamatus | reverse complement strand
AATTTTAAATAGGGATAATTTTTAATGATTTTAATAATGTCACAGACTATAAATATTTGGTTTTAATTGGCTTTTATAGGGGAAATGTTGTGTTGTGTTGTTTGTGTTGTGTTATTTTAATATGCTGTGAGCCGCCCTGAGTCCCGTGGGGAGAAGGGCGGCATATAAATTATGAAAAATAAAATAAAATAAATAAAATAAACCTCAATGAGTAAACTGGAGACTATTTCATAACATGTTCATTTAGGTTTGTGACTTCGGCTGTATTATGGCCACAGCTGGGAATGAAATTTTCATTGCTAAATGAGGTTGTTGTTATGTGAGTCACATCCAATTTTATGACTTTTTTTGCTGTAGATGTTAAGCATCATGGTCATTAAGTGAAGCATGTAATTATTAAGCAGATCTGGCTTCTTCCATTGACTTTGCTTGTCCCAAGCTATTTGGGAAGATCGGAAATGATCATGTGACCCTGGGACATTACAACCATGACTGTTGCCAAGGGACTGAATTTTTATCATGTGACCGCAGGGACATTACAATAGTTCTAAGTGTGTCGTAAATCACTTTTTTCAATTTACTTGTGGTAAATTTGAATGGTCTCTAAACAAATGGTTAGAAGCCAAGGACTACCTGTATAAGACATTGGCTTTTTTCTCTCATTCAGCCCTTACATGATTCCAGTCGTGTATTCCTCCTGCTCATTTCATGCAATTGGAGTAAACATCTATATTAGTCTATATTCACCATGTCTAAGTTTAATATTTTTGTCAAGATTATTTCTGCATGCCTGTATACAGTATCATTAGCATACCTTTATATATGCAGCTGGATATCATAGTGGTTAGAGTGCCACCTTTGACATTGGAGACTAGGGTTCAAATCCTGGCTGTTACCTACATTAGCAGTAGGGACTCTTGGACAAAGACCCAATGCTTTACTTGCCTACCTCAAATATGACACAAATTAGGAGTATCATGCCAGCTTGGATATCACCTAGATTAACAAGGTGCGTGTCATATGTTTGGGAGCCAGGACAATCTGATAAGTGAGCTACTGGAAGAGAACCTGGAATGGATGGAATGCTACTGGAACAGGACAGCTAATGTGAGGAAATATATGAAATGTATGAAGAAAGTATGGATGGACAGAAGATCTGTATCCACTGAGAAAAAGCTAGTTACCCAATGCTTCAACATAGCGAAGAGGAAGTTGCTCTCACAACTTGAGATAAACCAATGATAATTACATGTCATATTCAGAAAATCCAGAAGAATTGGATATGCAGCCAACACTTGAAACTGGAACATCACTACCACCCTCTCCATTAAAGAGCACATGAAGCATAAGATCGTGGATAAATTAGCTACACAAGGAGCATAGTGGTTCACGTGTTTAGGATGCTAAGTTGTCAAGCAGCAAGCCCACATTTGAGACCTGATCTGCTGAGGGGCGGGGTGAGCTCCTGTCCTTCATTCCAACTCTTGCCGGGGACATGAAAGGAGCCCCCAATTAGGCATCCCCCAGGCAACAGTGATGTCAGTGGCTAGTCCTTTCAACCCGGAAGCGCTATGTGATATGAAACAAACTAGCTACCTCACCCCTTGAGACCAATTACTAGGGCTCAGTGGAAAAATACCATCAGGTAGTATGCTACAAGATGTCAATAGAGCCCTCATGACAATCGCTATTACCACTCTAACAAACTAGTGTACATTACAGCCACCATAATACTGGAGATATTTGACTACAGAATCAAGAAGAACAGCACTACCTACTTACCTTCTTTCCAGAGAATGAGGTTTGAGATGAAGATCAGGGCAACTCAAAGAGAAGTTAGCCAACTGGTGCAACTACAGAAGGGAGTGGAGATTAAGGATAAGACTTGGCTGCTGAAAAAACACAAGGGCCTGACTCCACCTGAAATCCTAGAGATTGCTAAACAAAGACTCAAAGCACTGGCTTCCAGAATAAGGAGATACACTAGAGAAGCAGAGGCAAGAAGATAAATCCCTCTTCTCCAAGGGTGTACCTCGAATTGCAGTGCAACAACACAACAATAGCAGAAACACCAACAGCAGAAACTAAACCGTACTGGAAGAGCATATGGGAAAAAGAGAAGACACATAACATCAGTGCAAAGTGGCCGAAGGACTTGACCATTGCTATCACAGTAGCAAACATCCAACAGTGAGTCAAGAACATGAAGAGCTGGACAGCACCTGGCCCAGACATGATCTACATTACTGGCTAAAGAAAGTAACAGCAATGCAATGTCTAGCAACACAGATGAGTCAGCTGCTAGGAGCAGGCTTCCACCCAGACTAGCTAACACAAGGAAGGAGTGTGCTGATTATGAAAGACCCCTACAAGGGACCATGATCATCCAACTACCGGCCAATAATCTGCCTCCACACGACATGGAAAGTCCTACCAGGCATCATAGCAAGTTACAGGAGCATATGAGCTAGTACATGAGCATAGCTCATAAGGGCATCGGGAATAACACCAGAGGCTCAAAATATCAGTTGATCATAGGTAGATCAGTCGCCCAAGACTTAAGGTCTACACTGACTAATCTGAACACAACCTGGATTTACTACAGGGAAGCCTAGGACTTAGTGTCAAACACACTGATCTATGAATGGCTGGTGCTATACAAAGTCAACAGAACACTAAGGACCTTAAATAATATCTAAAAGTAGAATCTAATTAACTTGTTCTGCTAACAGAACCACTTTCCTCTGCAGTACACATATTCCTCTACATACAACCATTCATTTAGTGACTATTCAAAGTTACAATGGCACTGAAAAAACTGATTTATGATCATTTTTCACACAACCATAGCAGCATCCCTGTGGTCACATTATCAAAATTTGGATGCTTGGCAACTGGCATGCATTTATGATGGTTGCAGTGTCCTGGGGTCATGTGATCACCTTTTGCATCCCTCCCACACACAAAGTCAATGGGGAAGCCAGAATCACGTATCAGTCATGTTACTAACCTAACAACTGCAGTGTTTCACTTAACGACTGTGGCAAGAAAGATCATAAAATGGGGCAAAACTCAACTGTCTTGCAACAGAAATTTTGAGCTCAATTGTCGTAAGTTGAGGACTACCTGTATACTGTATACTGAGGGATGAACCTCTAGTTTTCACAACTGTGAATCTACTGTGAAGAGACTAGGGAGAAGAGTCATTATCTCTTGCATGCAAATTTCTATTTTCAGAAAACTTGATTTCTCCCCAAGTCTCCATCTTTAATTGTGTAATTCGTTTGAGAAAGGGCCTTTAGTCTTTAAAGAGAAGTAATTCATACATGTTTGGTTATATAATTATACTTATTTGAGTATTAAAAAATTAGATTACTGACAGGAGAGGTTGAAATCCTATATGACCTTGAATTCAATAGGAATTCTGAATAGATGTGTATAAAACCCATTTCCTTATGTCATCTAGTATAAGCTTTAAGAGAATAACACTTTTATCCCAGTAAACTACTGACATAGTACAAGATACTGCTCTTTTTCCATTAATAAAAGTATAATTTATTTAGATAAAAATATGCAATAATATAAAAACCTCAGAAACTATTGGTTGTAAATGAAATAAGAATGCATGGTCTAATATGGGGTCAATTATTTCATGATAATATTCATAATATAGAACGAGAGGACAGAACTCTTTTAAGATTTTCAGTGTAAGAAAATTATAATTTCTTATAGATCGAAACATTGAATCAAGTACTGAATTATAGCATCATAATATGTTACCAGTGACTGGATTGATAACATTGCAACTGCAATTTTCAAGGTCTTTTTATGTCTAAATTTAAGTACAGAAGAACATTAGTAGGA
>NW_015395484.1:1802-5950 GCF_001527695.2 Protobothrops mucrosquamatus | reverse complement strand
AAACCTATCTACGACAGGATAATTAACTGCTCTTTAGTTGGTGAAAGTTGTACCCATAAAACATTAATATAATTAAAACATCTCAAATTTCAAGAACCATAGCCCAAACAAACCATAATGTGCTCGTAATAAGTGATAGTGCTTTGGCATATACCAATAATATAGCAAACAATAAGAGAACAGACACCATCTTGATTATGTTTAAAATGATATGAAATCTAGAAAACTAAAAATAGGACATTAAAAAACAGTGTGATAAATGCTTGATCATATAGTTTATCAATCATCTATATTCAAATGGTAATACAGTAACTAGAGATCTTTGCCTAAGCTTGAAGGAGTAAGCACAGTAATACTGCCACCAAGTGACTTCTCAAAGACAGTTTTTATCTGTAGATCAGCAATGGTACTGAAACAAAAATGTATCTGTTTTATTTTGTTTTTTATGTTGTCAATCTACAGTACATGCCTATCTTGATATTACCTGAAGAGAAACTACAATGTTTGGAGCTTTTTTTCAGGGTAATTTGTTCTGATATAACAACAGATGTGTTCAAATAATTAAGGATGAGTCCACTGAGTATCCCAAAAATGAGAATGTATGGATCAGAAATTCCACCTGTGCTATAATTGACACTACAGAATGAATTACTATATAATATATATAGTGTATACTGTATACTGTATATCAGAGGTTCCCAACCTTTTGGGCACCAGGGACCGGTTCCGTGGAGAGAGGTTTTTCCGCAGACTGGAGGGGGTGTGGTTTCATGTACTGCCTGCATCCCACAGATGGGGCTTTGCTTGTTTGTGCGGACCGGTTGCTGGTATGCTGCGGCCCGGTACTGGTCCACAGACCGGGGGTTGGGGACCCCTACTGTATATCATATTCTGAGCATTAGTATAGCGATAGCACTTTGACTTATATACTGTTTTATAGGGTTTACAGCCCTCTCTACACAGTTTACAGAGTCAGTATATTTCCCCCAACAAGCTGGGTCCTCATTTTACCCACCTCGGAAGTATGGAAGGCTGAGTCAAGTTTGAGTCAGTGAGAATTGAACTGCTGGCAGTCAGCAGAATTAGCCTGCAATACTGCATTCTAACCACTGCACCATTAGCATTGCAGCAACTCTGCACAGCAACAATCTGCCCAATCTTTTGGCTAGGGAATTGGTATGTTCTAGGGCAGCGGTTCTCAACCTATGGGTCGCGACCCCATTTGGGGTCGATCAACCATTTCACGGGGGTCACCAAGCAAGGCTGTCCGCCATTTTTTTTCCCTTTTCCGGCGGGTGCCTTATCTCCCTTGAGCTGGGCCAGCTGGTGGTCGGCCTGCTCCATCTCTGCCGCTTGCCAGCTACGCCTCGGCCGGCGCAGGGGGCGGAACTACGTGGCGCTCCCGGGCAGGGAAAGTCCTCGACTTACGACCGGTTGGGTAGTCCTCGACTTACGACCGGTTTAGTCCTCGACTTACGACCGGTTGGGGGTCGCGGCATTAAAAAGGTTGAGAACCACTGTTCTAGGGATAAAGAATGATATATAAATGTACAACAAATTTAAACTATTTAATATATATTGGAGCTTCTTGTGTGAAGGCTTTGAAATATCTTAGAATATGGGGGGGGTGAGTAGGTCTCTTTAACACATCCCTCGAATTACCAACAGAGTAACTGACTTTGCTGAGATGTAAATTCATACAAATTATGCTGAGATCATCTACATGTATTGGGCTACACATTTCCACAACACAGCACATTTTATCAGAATATGGGGAACTGATTAACATCTGATTTGAAAGACAGACCTGCAACCAGATAACAGTTTCCCAATCCAACTGATCAAGTACTCTGTAGGTTGGTAAAACAACCTGTCATGTACAATTATTTTTCCAGTGAAGCAAAAAGCATTAGGAACATACTAATGCAGAAAAATAATGCAAGAAGGCAGGCTACTTATTCGACTCTCCGATGAGTTGCTGTTCACAATTAAAACAACATAACTGCCCAGACTAAATCAGCATTCCCAACAATCAGAAAAAAAGACTTGACAAGGGTCCACAGACACTCTAAACCAGGGGTGTCAAACTCAATTTCATTGAGGGCCGCATCAGCATTGCGGTTGCCCTTGGGGGTGTGGGGGGGTGTGGCCAGGGTGAGTGCAGCCTACTGGGTGGGCGTGGATGGAGTGGGTGTGGCCTACTGGGTGGGCATGGCCAGCTCTACATCGTTCGCGTCAAAGGTGCCTGTGGGAGTCTGGGCAGGAGTGGGACAGATCTGAGGGTCTCTGGCAGAAGGGGGTGGGACCAGGGCAAGCGCCAAGGCATGATGCATTTCTTCATTCCTCACAAAGGGTGACACCTCCCCAGCATGCACCCAGGGGGCGGGACCAACGCAGCAGGGGCTGGTTCCTCGCTGTTTCTGGACGGCCTTGTGGAGCTAAGACTGAATGCGTTTCAGCATAGATGGCCACCACAAAATTGTACATTGGCTCCCGGCTGGCTGGGCCAGGGCCAAGGCAGCGGGGGTCGTTCCCTCACTGTTTCCAGGATGGCTTCGCGGGCCACATGAAACCACTTCGTGGGCTGCATCCGGCCCCCGGACCTTGTGTTTGACATGTCTACTCTAAACCTTAGTCTTAGACTTCTAAAGCTCTTGGACAGTAGGTGCCATGTACCAGTATATCTCCAATGGGTTATTGTTCCAGATTGGAACAAAGATAGTATGCTTGCTTGGTTCCAAAGCATGTCCTTGGTCAAGCAACAACATAACATTTAAATGAGAGGATCTGAATTGCATCAATTCTGTCTGAATGTATTGGACAGGCAAAAACAACTGAAGACAGATGGGCCCTTGAATAATAAAGCCCTATGCCATGAAGGACTTTATAGATAACAATTAACACCTTGAACTTCACCTGGAAGCCAACTAGTAGCCAATGTGGTTTGTGGAGCTGCCATGATCCATGGGAATATCAGGAAGCACCCATTGCTACTTGTGCTCCTGGACCAGCTCTAATTTCTAGATAGTCTCCAAGGGTAGTGCCATATAGAGCATATTGCAATAGTCCAATCATGAGATGACTAGACTGTTAGTGACCCTCTGAAGTGCCTCTTGATCAAGGAAAATGTGCAACTGTTGCACAAGACAAATCAAGCAAGGTCCAATTCTTTGCAGGGATTGCACGCTAGTCTCAACCAAATTTATCCGTATTTTGCTTTTAGTTTTCTTCCCTGCAAGCTGTGTACCCTGTACTTCAGTTCCTATACATAGCAAGATACAGCGCTAAGAAATACAATATATCTTATGCATATTCTTTTCATACTGGTAGGCATTTCTAATCATATGAGTGGAAAATAAAAATTAATTTGAGCACTGTTTTTTTTTGCCAGTAGGTTTTTTTAATTTATATTAGAATGTTAATGCTGTTGCTTTAGCTAGTGTACGTATGTACAATATGCTGTTAAATGTTTTGATTTAATAAACCAACTTTCTAAACATAAATATTCTTAAGTATTAAAATCTGATTATACTTGGTATTTCTGTCAAAATATCAATAAGTATGTCATTACAATGAGACACAAATAGATTATATTTCCTAACTTCACCTTTGTCACTATTATTATTAATATATACACAAAAATGTAAAATTACAGTTGCCAATTTTTTTACCTCATGTTGGCCTAAATTCACACTGAGTTCTTCCCAAGAGCTTAACATATCATAATATACCGGCATAGTATATATGCAGATCCAAGCAGGTGGCTTTTTGACAGATGGACATTTTGTCAATGTGCAGATTTTGTAATACCGTACCATCTAAGGCTTTTTAGTATGGCACCCAGTGTCCCAGTAACCACAGATCATCAATGTCAGTTTATGCAATAGTATTTCAACTTTTATATTATTTTATATTTTCTTTTATATATTTGCTGTTGTCTTTGAAACAACAGACCGCCTTCTGCCACAGATTACCTCCCATCGGCCAGTACGCTCCCACAGGGTGGGTCTCCTCAGGGTGCCGTCGGCCAGACAGTGCCGGCTGGCGACCCCAAGGGGGAGGGCCTTCTCTGTGGGAGCTCCCACCCTCTGGAATGAGCTGCCCCCAGAGATCAGGGTGATCCCTGATCTCCCTTCCTTCCGCCGCGC
>NW_015395484.1:0-1251 GCF_001527695.2 Protobothrops mucrosquamatus | reverse complement strand
GGCCTAGGATAATTTTTAAGAGGGGTTTTTAGAGGGGTTTTTAATTACATTTTAATTAGACAATTTAAATATTTCATTTTAATTAATTTTAACTTGTGATTGTTAGTGGTGTTTTTAATTGATTGTCAGCCGCCCTGAGTCCGCAAGGAGAAGGGCGGGATATAAATTCAAATAATAAATAAATAAATAAATAATAAATTTACTAATTCAAATAAATGTCTGCAAAAATTGCAAATTTCAGTGCATTGATTTAACTATTGTTTTCTCTGCATGCGATTGATGCGATTACCCACCCCCAGGGCTCCTTTTCAGTATTTACAAACACTCTGACTAGGTCAATGCCTAGATACTGAAGAGGATGATGTCATCTGAAAAGCACATGTCTTGTTGCAGCATGGAGGCTTGTTAATTCCTTCCGGGACAGGTCTCTGTTAAAATGCCGATTGAATATGAAACAATGGTGGTAGTATCCTGATAGCGTATATATGTTACTGATTATTATTCAGCGCACCAAAACGATGTGATTTTGTTAATTGGCTATTGCTGTTCTGCACGTTATGACCTCCATAAGCTGTCTAGAGCATTATGGGTAGCATGGTTTGTAAACCAACTGCAGACATTTGTGTTGGATTAAATAACAGGCAAGGATTTCTTCAAATGACTGGATTGGAATTTATCAGCATTGGTAGGTGTGGAATTAAGTATGTAGTCCAAAACATTATGAAAGAAACACTATAAACTACCATAAGTTTTATTACAAAGGGTTTAAATATGTTGTTCAGAAAAGGACATTCCAGATGAAGTAAAATCCTGTATTTTTAAAAGGAGAATTTTATTTTATTCAAAATGTAGGTCTTATGGAACAATAATGCTATGTGATGCTTCAATAAACTGAGATTGATTCCCCTAGTTTAAAACACTGGCATTTTGCAAAGCATATTTGACAGGTGCCTATGACAATATTTCTCTCAAACATGTTTCTCAAACATGATGGGAAAAATTTATTTTCCTGTGGATAAGCAACTTATTGTAGCAGTCCCGGTGACATGCAATACCTTGGCAACAACCATTTAAATCCTGAAACAGGTGAAGATTTGATGACATGCAACATTTCATCAGCAGGTATATGGTCATTATATGCCTGTCCCTTCCAAAACCCACCCCACCCTTTGTGTTGCTTGCAGAGTTTGTTTTATTGTGTAGCTTGCAGAGTTTGAGTATTTGTTTTATTCAGAAACTTTGTATTGTTTC
>NW_015395483.1:6363-16360 GCF_001527695.2 Protobothrops mucrosquamatus | reverse complement strand
TCTAGGATGGTCGCGTACCACCTGCGTATCACAGGTGGTACCCGTACCCGTACCACTGGTTGAAAAGCCCTGTGCTAGATAAAGTTAAGAATAAAATGAACAGTTTTCCAATCAGTAGACTTTTACCTCCTTCTTCCTTTTTCTCTCTCAGCTTTCTCTTGAGAATCATAATAATATTGCCTGCCAGTGGGTGTAAGATTGGAAAAGCACCTTCTGAGTTGAGAGAACATTATCCTTAATGCAGGCTAAAAATAATTATAAATCAATCAGTCAATAAAGCACTTCTTGAAGATAAGGCAAACTGACATACTGAGTTTGCTTATGTTCGCCAACACCTGAGACATGATTAAAGCAGATAATGAGAGGTATAAAAAACCTCCAGTGATGTATTAATCCTGCCTTATCTTGAATTTGTCAAGCCAGAGAGAGCTCACCAGGGTTGGAAAGCTTAAGTCACCCCTCCCCAACCTACCAGAATTATTTATTCCAAAATTCTCAAAGCAAATTTTCCCTTAATCAAACCACATGATCTTATGCTTCTTCAAGTGAAAGCACATTTTGAACGCTTTTGAAGGTAATCCTCAATTTGCAGCCATTCATTTAATGACGGAAGTTACAACGGCACTGAAAAAGTGATTTATTACCGCTTTTTACACAAGCGTTGTAGCATTCCCCTAGTCACGTGATCAAAATTTGGATGCTTGGCAAACTGGCATGTATTTATGACGGTTGCGCCGTCCCAAGGTCACATGATCACCATTTGTAAGCTTCCTAGCCAGCTTCTGACAAGCAAAGTCAATGAGGGAGCCTGTATTTGTTTATTTACGATGCAATTTAATGCTCTTGAGTTTTCGGTCCCAAAGCCTTCACCAAGATGGCTATGAAAACATAAAACAGTACAGTATAATAAAATGACTTCAAAGCACCACAACATTTGGAATAAAATCTAGGAGCGTGAAAATAGGAGAGAGACAAAAAAAAAACACCCCACATTAAAATTCAGAATTATATATAACAATCCGGCAGGAGACCCAGATCAAGAACTCCAAAGATCATCCCGAACCACCCATTTTCATTGCTTCCTAAAAGATGAGCAGCTCTCGAGTGAGACAAACCTTCCCTTGGATAGGCAGTGCACAATTGCAGTGTCATTGTTTGTTCTTATGTCCACCATTTTCTGAAAGGAGTGAAATAAAAGAAGAAAGCATCAGGCAGTTTGAACAGTAGGGTAGCACAAAAATGGCTCAAGGAGAAATAAGTATAGATAGTAATAATAATCAAAAGAGAGCTGGAAGAGACCTTGGAGGTCTTCTAGTCCAGCCCCCTGCTCAAACAGGAGACCCTATACCAGTGGTGGGATTCAGCCGGTTTGCACCACTTCAGCAGAACTGGTAGCTATTTTTTTTGTTGCCCAGGCCCAGAATGGACTTCTGGCATCCACACAGAGAACCAATTGTTCACATATTTGAATCCCACCACTGCCCTATACCCTTTCAGACAAGTGACTATCCAGTCTCTTCTTAAAAACCTTGAGTGATGAAGTACCCACAACATCTGAAAGCAAGCTGTCCTACTGGTGTATTATTCTCACTGTTAGGAAGTTTCTCCTTAATTCCAGGTTGCTTCTCTCCTTGATTAGTTTCCATCCATTGTTTCTTGTCCTGCCTTCAGGTGCTTTGGAAAATAAATGGACCCCCTCCTCCTTGTGGCAGCCCCTCAAATACTGGAAGCCTGCTATCATGTCCCCCCTAGTCCTTCTTTTCTCTAGGCTGGCCATTCCCAAATCCTGCAACTATTCTTCACATGTTTTAGTCTCCAGGCCTTTGATCATCTTAGTTGCTCTTATTTGCACGTTTTGCACGTAGTCTTCGACTTACAACCACAATTGAGCCGAACATTTCTGTGACTAAGTGAGACATATATTAAATGAATTTTTGCCCCATTTTATGACCTTTCTTGCCACGTTTGTTAAGTGAATCACTGCAGTTATTAAGTTAGTGGCACATGTGTTAAGTCAATCCGGCTTCCCTGTCGACTTTGCTTGTCAGAAGGTTGCAAAAGGGGATCACATGACCCCAGGACACTGCAACCGTCATAAATATGAGACAGTGGCCAAGCATCCAAATTTTGATCACCATGGGGATGCTGCAATGGTCATAAGTGTGAAAAACAGTCATAAGTCACCTTTTTTCAGTGCTGTTGTAACTTTGAATGGTCACGAAATGACTTGTTGTAAATCAAAGACTATGTGTACAACTCTCTTTTTTTAAAACTGTGGGTGCTCTCTGAGCTTGGTTGTTTCCCTGCAGATGTTTCATTACCCAACTAGGTAACATCATCAGAGCTAGAAGGGAGGGTGTTTGTGAGGAGGAGGAGGAGGAGGAGGAGGAAAAGGACTGTGAGGTCCTTGGTGCTCTCTGAGCTTGGTTATTTTCTTGCAGACGTTTCATTACCCAACTAGGTAACATCATCAGAGCTAGAAGGGAGGATGTTTGTGAGGAGGAGGAGGAGGAGGAGGAGGAGGAGGAGGAGGAGGAAAAGGACTGTGGGGTCCTTGGTGCTCTCTGAGCTTGGTTGTTTTCTTGCAGACGTTTCATTACCCAACTAAGTAACATCATCAATGAATGAACATCATCATACAAATATTCTTTTATATCACTTTCCTACTTGAATTGTAACCCACCACACAGTCCTTGACTGTGATGGGCAGCTACCGAAATTGAACAAATAATTTTTTGAAAATATCCCATGAACGAGAACATTATTTACCTACTAGTAAACTGGTTTCATCATCTTACCATAATGAAAGGGCCTCTCCCTCATAAGCAATGTGCATCCCAGTAACTTAAGCCCATAAGTTAAGTTCTCACTTATCTTACAGCCTTCTAGCCTTCAATAATTTTATTAATGATTTGGTGGAGAGGTGAAGGGAATGTTTATCTCATCTGCAGATGACACAAAATTGGGCAGCTGATTTAAAAGCCTGAAACACAATAGAAAATAAACTGGATAAGAGAAAATGGGCTGAAAGTAATGGAATTTAAAAGAGGCAAACATACTGCAATATTTTTCTACCTAGGAAACATGAAAGGAATGTACAGAGAAAAGATGAGGACATCTGCTTTGATAACTGTACATATAAAACAGATTTTGGAATTGGAGTTGATCACACGATGAATGTAAATCAGCCACACAACAGGATTCTAAAAAGATAAATGCAATTAATACAAATATTGTTTCCAAAGGTCAGGACAAGAGCTAATATTTCTACTCTGTTCGGAATTGGAAAGAACTGGTTTTGAGAACTACGTACATCCAGTTCTGGGTACCCTACTTTATGAAAATTCAGGGAAATTCAGGGGTAGAAGAAGTCAATCAGAGTGATCAGGAAACTAGAAGCGAGAAGGTTTCCCAAGAAAAAGAAGATGTTGAGACTCTGGAAGGGTGCAGAGAAGAGCAACAAAAATAATTATTGAGCTAGAGCAGTGATGGTGAACCTTTTAGAGACGGAGTGCCCAAACTGCAACCCAAAACCCACTTATGCATCGTCGAGTGCCGGGTGGGTCTGGCCCATGGGCTGAGTGTGGCTCACTGGGTGGGTGTGGCCCATTGGGTGGGCGTGGCTGCGGTGATAACGGCAGACTGGGTGGGACTAAAAAGTTCAATCAATCAATTCCAACTTTGCAAGATCTTTTTTTTCCCTGCGAGAAGTTGAAATTGACTGATTGAACCTTCTTTTTTTTTCCCACACGGCAGCGGAGGCCTAAAGCGAAAAGGTTTTATAAAACCCAGCTGAAGGCCTAGGACTGGGGCGACGGCACGCGTGCCCACAGAGAGGGCTCTGAATGCCGCCTCTGGCACCCATGCCATAGGTTCGCCACCACTGGGCTAGAGGCTAAAACATATAAAGAACGGTTGCTGGAATTGGGTATGTCTAGTTTAATGAAGAGAAGGACCAGGGAGGACATGATAGCAGTGTTCCAATACTTGAGGAGCTATCACAGAGAAGAGGGGGTCAATCTATTCTCCAAAGCACCTGAGGACAGGAAGTAACAGGTGGAAGATAATTAAACAGAGAACCAACCTAGAACTAAGGAGAAATTTCCTGACAGAACAATTAATAAATGGAATGAATTGCCTTCAGAAGTTGTGGATGCTCCATCACTGGAGGTTTTCAAGAAGAGACTGGACAGCCATTCATCCAAATGGTACAGGGTCTCTTGCTTGACCAGGTGTGTGTGTGTGTGTGTGTGTGTGTGTGTGTGTGTGTGTGTAATAGAAGGCCTCCGATGTTCCTTCCAACTTTATTATTCTGTATTCTGTAAGAGTGAGGGAACTGGATATGTGTAGCTAGGGGGAAAAGGTGACTAATGAAAGCACACCTTGAGTATCTGCAGAGATGTCACATAGAGGAAGGTCAGGACCTGTGATCTATCACCCCAGAGTGCAAGACACAGAATAATGGTTTTCAGCTACCAGAATATAAATTCTAGTTGAATGCAAAGAAGAACTGTCTAATGATAAGCGCGTTTGGGTGGTGCAAACAATGATTAAATGAAGTAGTGGACTCTTGCTATATGTATTCCAGCAGAAGTTGGACAGTCATGGGGTCTGGATGCCTTAATATGGATTTTCCTATGGATTCCTGCACAAAGCATATAAGTCTAAGGCGGCTAGACTTGATAGTCTAAATGCCCATTTTAATTGTACAATACTATGAATATTGACAGCTGTGGCTAGAAAGACACTACAGGGGGTGGTGAGCACAGCACAAAACATCGTGGGCTGTTTCCTGACACCACTAGATGACATCGCTAGGACCCGCTGCCTTAGAAGAGTGAGGAAAATCCTCAGGGACAACTCACACCGTGGTCAGCACTTTTTTACTCTCCTACCACCAGGCAGGAGATATAGAAGCATAGCCAGCCGCACCAACAGGCTGAAGAACAGTTTCTACCCATGGGCAGTCAGACTCCTGAATGGGAAATAACTCCATGTATGATAGACTTGCGGGGCCGGCGCATTGTGCAATAAGTTCACACAATAAGGTTGTGTGGTTGTTGTCATTGTGTGAGTTGTGATGGGGGAGTTGCACGAAGGGAGGCTCAGCCAATCTCCTTGTACACATGTTGTACTTTGACAATAAAGAATTTCTGTTTCTATTTAATATTTGGGGTTGCGATGGCTCGGGTTAAAAAGCTGAGCTTGTCAGCTGGACAGAGGGCAGCCTGATTCAAGACCCAAGCTCCATGCGATGGAACGAGCTCCCTTTACTTGCCCCAGCTCCTGCCCAGTTTGAAAGCATGAAAATGCAAGTAGATAAATAGGCACCACTTTGGTGGGAAGGTAAGAGTGTTCTGTGTTTCACCACATGCTTTGTGCTGCGATGGGATGTCATCCTGGCCACATGATCGGCAATGCTGGCTCCCTTGGCTAAGAAATGGAGACGAGCATTGCCACCTTGAGTCGGAACATGACTGGATAGGGCCGGAGTAGGCAACCTGGGCTCTTTTATGACTCGTGGACTTCAACTCCCAGAATTCCTGAGCCAGCCACGCTGAGGGAAAAGGGAGAGGTTTCCAAGCTGAGCCATGCTGGCTCAGCAATTCTGGGAGTTGAAGTCCACGAGTCATAAAAGAGCCAAGGTTGCCTACCCCTGGGATAGGGGAAACCTTTTGCTCTACCTTTATGGATATCTGACTATGGAGATTTCTCATTCATCCAAGGTCATGGATGACCCAAAGGTGCTTTTTCAAAAGGCAACTGGACTTAGTTTTTCCTTGAAGATGTTTCACTTCTCATCCAAGAAGCTCCTTCAGTTCTGACTCCACCATTTGGTCAGAACTGAAGAAGCTTCTTGGATGAGAAGCAAAACATCTTCAAGGAAAAACAATGTCCAGCTGCCTTTTGAAAAAGCACCTTTGGGATGACTATAGGATGTTTCTGAACAGTCAATTGGATACCAGGAATAATTCGATCTTCATTTTTGAATCACAGAAGTTAATGTCCTACCACCAACAACCTATAATTTTGTAATAAAATGCCTGAATCAAGCATACCTCGTAAATAGGACAGTGGGACGTGTAGAATGGTAAAAATGACACCTTTCTTGATACAGCAACCTTTTTTTTCCTGATATTGATTTTGGGTGGAATAAATATGTACAGTGTCATGCACATTCATTCTATCTATAAGGAGATCTACATATATAGTTAGCACTGTCAGCAAAAAAAGAGGTTCTCCTTCTAACAAAATCCTGTGGTCCAGTGCCAGCAGGATTTCAGCCAAAACCAGAACACTGAGAGAAACAAGTTTGCATCACAATGTTTAGGAAAGACTTAATATTTTCAGGGGTGTGATAAAGCCAAGCTCAGCTTTGCTTGGATCCATCCATGTCGTTTTCTTGGCAACGCTATCCAGTTGGTTAACAATTACCTTCCTCCAGCATGTTTTGTTTTTCAATCTTCTCCTAGTCTTGCCGACCTCTCTGATCTATTTGGTGGTCTGCTATCCATGTAGTAATCAGGTTCAATCCTGCTAAGTTTGTACAGATTTGCCAAATAGGCTTAAGTGCTGACACTCAGCTGGGATTGCAAATATATACCGAATATTTTTTTTTTTTTTAAAAAGGGCAGGGACCTCATTTTCTGGAAAGAAGTCACCAGATGATGAGTGAAGATGGTTAGTAGCCTTCAAAAATGATGGAACTGAAAGTTAGATAAAATGGTGTTGAAGGAAAAGTCTTCATCATGGTTCAGTCCAAGCTGGGAATAAAAAAACATGGTGACTGCTTTAGAAAGAAGGTTGCAGTTTATTGAAGAGGAGAGCCAGACAGAAAGATGGCTCTGGACTAAAAGAGAGAGAGCACATGTAGGGAGTGGGTTTTTATACCCTCTGGAGCCTTTTGTTTGGAGTTGTTTCCTGTTCCTGTTTGAGGCTTTGTATTTCCTGTGTCATGTATTTTGACCTGAGTCTGAGTGTGCCCATTTGGCATCATAGGTTAATCCTATTATGTCCTGTCTTAGAGTTTGGGTGGGGTATGTAGATTTTAGGTGTCTTTGCTTCTAGCTGGGGGGCCTCCAACCTTCCTGGATTATTTACATCTGCATTTGTACAGATCTAGTTTCTGCTTGGCCGAGGGAGACTTGGGGCTATTAAGAAAACTGGGCCTGCTTTTCTGCCTCTTTAAGATCCTTTGAGAAATATATTTTTCTGCCCTTTTAATATTCCCTTCTCTGGGGGGGGGGCTGACTTCCCACAATGGGAAAATAAGGAGAGAAGAACTGAATGGAGAGACATTTCAGTCTAGTGCAGGAGTCCCCAGCTCCCAGGCTGTGGCCCATTACCAGGCCTTGAGCTGTTCGGAACCAGGCCACAGAAGTGGCTGGCAAGTGTGCATATGCATCCCCACTCGCAAGAGCAGCAGACAAGCACATGTGCGCATGCTCCATTTGCGTGAGTGGCACGTGCGCATGCCCGCTGCTCGTGCAAATGGAGCTGCATGCACGTACATTTGCCTGCTGCTCACGCAGAATCATCCCCTCTCCCCCCTGCCGGTCCACAAAGGTGGAAATGTTGGGCAACTCTAGTGTTTAAAATGCTAGCCTAGGAACCAGGAGATTGTGAGTTCCAATTCCACCTTAGGCACGGAACTTGGCTGGGTAACTTTCACCAATCACCAGGAGACTGTGAATTCTAGTCCCTTCTTAGGCATGATAGCTGGCTGGGTGACTTTGAGCCAATCGCCAGGAGACTGTGATTTCTAGTCCCGCCTTAGGCGCAAAAGCTGGCTGGGTGACTTTGAGCCAATCGCCAGGAGAATGTGAGTTCTAGTCCCATCTTAGGCCCAAAGCTGGCTGGGTGACTTTGAGCTAATCGCCAGGAGACTGTGAGTTCTATTCCCCCCTTAGGCGCAAAAGCTGGCTGGGTGACTTTGAGCCAATCGCCAGGAGACTGTGAGTTCTAGTCCCACCTTAGGCGCAAAATCTGGCTGGGTGACTTTGAGCCAATCACCAGGAGAATGTGAGTTCTAGTCCCGCCTTAGGCCCAAAGCTGGCTGAGTGACTTTGGGCCAATCGCCAGGAGACTATGAGTTCTAGTCCCGCCTTAGGTACAAAATCTGGCTGGGTGATCCTGGGCCAATCACCAGGAGACTGTGAGTTCTATCCCTTTCTTAGGCATGAAAGCCAACTGGGTGACTCTGGGCCACTCCCTCTCTCTCAGTCCAACCCACTTCACAGGGATTTTGAGGGGAAAATAGGAGGAGACAGGGGTATTAGATGTGTTCTCTGCCTTGAGTTACTTACAAACAATAATCAAGGCAGGATAAAAATGACATAAATGCACAATAGTCCTTGTACATAGTAGTGCATCATTTACCGAAAGCCCCACTGTAGGTAACGATCAATGGGTGCAGGTTATAACTGTACGTGATGTTCCAACTCTCATTATATTTGTGGTGCTCTCAGTGATCGTCCTGGTCTTTTTATATGCTAGAGGAATTTATCTCTATCCAGTGCTGTTGGATTGGAGCAGTAAGCAAACAAGCCCATAAATAAATAAATCGGCATTCAATCCTATATTTCACCCATCTCTACTGACAAGGGTATAATTTGATGCACAGCGCATAATCTGCTGTTTGTGCTGAATTAAGAGGTATATACAGTTGTATATATTTGGCTTGCCCCACCCCAGCATACTTTCAGTTGTTAGGCTAGGTTTCACATCATCCCAAAGTTCAAACCTCACAGTCTAGTTTAATGAAGAGAAGGATGAGGGGGGACACGATAGCAGTGTTCCAGTATCTCAGGGGCTGCCACAAAGAAGAGGGAGTCAAGCTATTCTCCAAAGCACCTGAAGGCAGGACGAGAAGCAACGGACGGAAACTAACCAAAGAGAGAAGCAACCTAGAACTAAGGAGAAACTTCTTGACAATTAGAACAATTAATCAGTGGAACAATCTGCCTCCAGAAGCGGTGAATGCTCCAACACTGGAGGTTTTTAAGAAGAAACTGGACAGCCATTTGTCCGAAATGGTATAGGGTTTCCTGCCTGAGCAGGGGGTTGGACTTGATGACCTCCAAGGTCCCTTCCAACTTTATTATTATTATTATTATTATTATTATTATTATTATTATTATTATTATTATTATTATTATTATATCAGCATTCATTTCATGACAGCTTTTGCTAACCTACAGTTTGTAGGTTACATCTGTTTCCACAGGTAAATGTCTGGGTTGGTACAGCAACCAAAAGGGAACAGGTCCATACTTCGACGGATAGTTAGGACTGCAGAAAAAACCTTTGCAACCAGCCTGCCTTCCACTGAGGACCTGTATATTGCACAGGCCAGCAAGAGGGCTGAGAAAATATCTACAGACCCCTCACATCCTGGACATAAACTGTTTCAACTTCTCCCCCCAGGGCAACACATGCCAAAACAACTAGACACAGAAACAGATTTTTTTTTCCTTCGTGCCATCACTCTGCTGAACACCTAATTCTCACTGTGCTGTCTTATGTCTAAATATATTTCCCATGTGTTGTTGTTATTGTTAGTTGCGAAGTCGTGTCCGACCCATCGCGACCCCATGGACAACGTTCCTCCAGGCCTTCCTGTCCTCTACCATCTTCTGGATGGTACCCATGTAGTATGGCTGTATTTACTATTATCCTCGTATCTGTTCCGCTACCTTCTCTTATCGACATCATTATTATGATTATTATTACTTTGTTATTTTGCATGTTCACTGAGAACTTCTGCACCAGAGACAAATCCCTTGTGTTTCTAATCCTAGTTGGCCAATAAAGTGCTGTATTCTATTTCTGTTTTGTCAGAACTTTGCCTAAATACATGCATTTCAACCTATTGCTAGGGCCAAGAATTACTTCAAAATTTATACTACCGGACAGGATAAATTACCCGCCCCTTCGTGCTATGATAGAGCTTTGTAAGATCAGATCATTTTGCTTGATCAGCAACGTGTAACGGATT
>NW_015395483.1:0-1607 GCF_001527695.2 Protobothrops mucrosquamatus | reverse complement strand
TTGTTCTAACTGTCAGGAAGTTTCTCCTCAGTTCTAGGTTGCTTCTCTCCCTGATTAGTTTCCATCCATTGCTTCTTGTCCTGCCTTCAGGTGCTTTGAGAATAGCTTGACTCCCTCTTCTTTGGGGCAGCCCCTGAGATATTGGAACACTGCTATCATGTCCTCCCTCGTCCTTCTCTTCGTTAAACTAGACATCCAGAGTTTGGATGAGGCAGATAGAATTCTACTCAGTCCAAAAAAGACTGAGGGATGA
The DNA here is from genome assembly GCF_001527695.2 of Protobothrops mucrosquamatus. Classification (NCBI taxonomy): domain Eukaryota; kingdom Metazoa; phylum Chordata; class Lepidosauria; order Squamata; family Viperidae; genus Protobothrops; species Protobothrops mucrosquamatus. Next base: position 1,354 of record NW_015395483.1, on the reverse strand, counting down.
AGTAGCTTATCTTCATTGGTCTTGGATGGGGCAGCATTTTCCCTTTCAAGACTGGTACCCAGGTTGGGGAGTCCTTCTGAATATCAGTGTTAAGAGATCCAGGTCTGTGCCCCCATTATATAGTTTTCTACATTGGTTAAAAATGTTTCTGTTTTACAAGGCATTCAAGACACTTCAAAATTATTTTCATCACTGCTGAGTTATGCTACTATACCCCGTTTTAAATTGTATTGTGGCTTACAAATTATTTGAATTTGCTTTTAATGCTGTCGTCCATCATTTCAAACGCTTGCATTTTGAACAGAAATCTGATAAACATATGCTAATAATAGTAGTAATAGAAACAGTGGTACTGCTCACTCTGCAAGGTTATTGCACATGCATTTTTCATACACAATGGGTTTTGAATTCATGTCAGATTTTGGGGGAGGGCTAACGCAGATTTCTCAATACGGGGGGGGAATTCAGCATATCAATTTGATAAAAGAGAATTTGCTTCTGAAATTTATCACGAAGGAGAAGAATATTTTTCATGGATGGACTGTAGCACAGATGGTGCTCCACTTGCAACCATTCGTTTAGTGGCCATTTGAAGTCATGGGGCTCCATGGCTCCGTAGTTAAAAGACATTGAGCTTGTCAGCTGACAGCTCAGGTTTGAGACCCAGGAGCTGCGCGATGGGGTGAGCTCCCATTCCTTGCTCCAGCTGTTGCCTATCTAGCATTTTGAAAGCATGCTAGATTAATAGGTACCACTTCGGTCAAAAGGAAACAGTATTCCATGCACCTATGGCATATATACTAATACCACTTTACAATCCCCTGGTAAGGCCACACTTGGAATATTGCATCCAGTTTTGGTCACCATGATGTAAAAAAGGTGTTGAGACTCTAGAAAGAGTACAGATAAGAGCAACAAAGATGATTAGGGGACTGGAGGCTAAAACATACAAGGAACGGTTGCTGGAATTGGGTATGTCTAGTTTAACGAAGAGAAGGACGAGGGGGGACATGATAACAGTGTTCCAATATCTCAGGGGCTGCCCCAAAGAAGAGGGAGTCAAGCTATTCTCCAAGGCGCCTGAAGGCAGGACAAAAAGCAATGGATGGAAATTAATCAAGGAGAGAAGCAACCTAGAACTAAGGAGAAACTTCTTGACAGTTAGAACAATTAACCAGTGGAACAACCTGCCTCCAGAAGCAGTGAATGCTCCAACACTGGAAGTTTTTAAGAAGAGACTGGACAGCCATTTGTCCGAAATGGTATAGGGTTTCCTGCCTGAGCAGGGGGTTGGACTAGATGACCTTCAAGGTCCCTTCCAACTTTACTATTATTATTATTATTATTATTATTA
>NW_015395482.1:0-9998 GCF_001527695.2 Protobothrops mucrosquamatus | reverse complement strand
AAAAAAAAAATCCTGTCCTTGCTCCCTATGGCCAATTGCATGAGATGCAACGGTGTTGGGAGGAGGTCTTGGGGGCCCAATCCTCAGCCCCTCACTGCTGCAGGCAACTCCTCCCTCCTCCCTCTCCGCTGTGCTGCCCCTCCCTGGCGGGTGGAAGAGACAAAGTCCTCAGTCCGATGGAAGCCTTTGGGAAGCCGAGACTTCTGTCAGGTAGGTGGAAAGCAGCGGGGTCTAGCAAGTGGCCAGAGGAGGCCTGGAGGGGTGTCTGTGGCTGGGGATGCCATCTGTGTCGTGATCCAACAAAAGGGCTCTGAGTGAGTTTCCAAATTCACAGGTGGGCTGTCCGGAGAGAAAAGCCATGTGGATTTGGAAAGAGGAAAAGGGAGGGCTGCTTCTCTGAAGAGATCCAAGAGGTGAGAGGGGGTGTGGATGTGAGTGTGTTGTGCATAATCACAGGTCCTTAAGTGCACATGCTGCACACTCGGTGAGAAAGAAAAGAAAAGAAAAAAGAAGAAAGAAGAAGAAAAGAAGAAGAAGAAGAAGAAGAAGAAGAAGAGGAGGAGGAGGAGGAGGAGGAAGGAGGAGGAGGAGGAAGGAAGGAAGGAAGGAAGGAAGGAAGGAAGGAAGGAAGGAAGGAAGGAAGGAAGGAAGATTGTGAATTGAGGGAGGGGGAAATTAGATGGTCAGCAGCCAGAGGAAAGTGGAGAGTAAAGCAAAAAATCTTTTCAAGTTGCTTGTTAAATGGGGCAAAGCAGATTAGAGGAATTGCACCTTCACCAGCCCTGGAAGATCAGAGTGGGACGTGGTTTCTTTGGGTCCCTCTGGGAAGGATAAGTTCTTCAAAGGACCCCTCCCTGCCACAAACAGAATTGCCGCTGGTCTCCCTTCCCTTCCCGCCCCACCCCAGTCTGCTTCCAAGGAAAAGTAGAACTGGAGCAAAGCTGCTCTTGGGGATCCTTCAGGACTTGCTCTTTGGGGGACATTCGGACAGGTAAGTAGGAGCCCCCCCTCTTCAAAGATGGGAGAGCATCACCTTCCTACCTTCCTTGTCATTGCCAGCCTTCCTAAAAAAAACAGGAGGGGCACTTCGGAAACCAGAGAGAAGGGAACAAGGGGAAAGGGGTTGTTGAAATGTAAGCGGAACAATCGTTGTTGTTGTTTTTTGAAAAAGCTATTTTCTACATTTTTTAAAAAAGCAAAATAGATCATTTCTGCCCGCTTGTTGGGTTAAATCAAAAAGAGGCATGCTGTAGATCTCTCTCTCCTTTTTGTTTGTTTGTTAGTTTTAAGCCTCAAAGTGATTGCAAAATTTATGGACTTGGAAAAAGCAGAAGGATGGTGAAAGGGTTTAAAGACTGATATCGGTTTGAGAGATGTGGACGGGTTCCGTGTCCCTGAAAGGGATCCAGACCGACATCCCCAAGCATCTTTAAGACAGCAGCCTCTCCAGCAAACAGTAATACAAGAGCACAGATGGGCTGTTTGGGCGCAGCTGATGAATGAGGTATTCCATTACTAAAGTGACAGTTTTAATGCAAGTCTCCTCCTTGTCCTTGCAGAAAATTTAGGACGTGGACCCTGCATATTTTACAAAGAATTGGCTCTCAGAGAGGGAAGCAATGGCACTGAATTTAAATCTGTTCTAACTCTGATGCCTACAATGGAATGATAGAATTCCTGTCTTTGTAAACTTCATTCTGAGTTCCTCTCCTCTCCCCTTTCTCTCTTCTTTTCCTTTTTTTCTTTTCCTTTCTTTTTCCCTTTTCCCTCTTTCTTTTTTCCTTCCCTTCCCTTTCCTCCTGCCCTTCCCCTTCCCCCCACAAAGACAGGGTACATAGCCCTTCCTCTCCCACCCCCTTCTCCTCCACAATAAAATCCCTATAAAACAGGGATATCCATGGTGGGGAGGGACAGATCACAAAATAATCAAAAGATGCCACCTGCAGGATTCAACCCCACCTTTTTCTACATGCCCCTGAAAGGGATGGGCTTCTAATGCACCCCCGCCCTCCACAGACATTCTTGTTGTAAGTTAGCCATCCATCTACCAAAAGTCAGACAAAAGAGAGGGCTCTCTCTGTCTCACCCCACAGAATTCTCTCAGCTATTATGACTTCACTTTCTGGGTTGATTTTCCTTCTGGGTGACTGAGCAAAGCCAAGCCCTGGGCTGTAAACACTCTTTTCAGGGGTGGGGTTTTTTTTGGTTTTAAGATTGCTTATGGAGTAGCGCATATACTCATTTTCAGCTAAAAGAATCTATAAAAGAAATACAAGCACAGTTGAACTCGAAAGAAGCATCCATAGCATATCGGTGCCCACGGCTTCACTTTGCCTGCTTCTGCGTAGGATAATAACTCTGAGTGGAACATACAAGGGTGTGCTAGTCACAGAGAAGGCACAAACTGAGTGCCATTGTCTTGAAATCCTGTGGCACTCAAGCTCCATCATACGTGCTAAAAGCAATGGGTTCACTAGAGGAGGGGTCTCCAACCTTGGCAACTTTAAGCCTTGTGGACTTCAACTCCCAAAGCGCCTGAGGGCAGGACAAGAAGCAAGGGATGGAAACTAATCAAGGAGAGAAGCAACCTAGAACTAAGGAGAAATTTCCTGACAGTTAGAACAATTAACCAGTGGAACAACCTGCCTCCAGAAGCGGTGAATGCTCCAACACGGGAAGTTTTTAAGAAGAGACTGGACAGCCATTTGTCCGAAACAGTATAGGGTTTCCTGCCTGAGCAGGGGGTTGGACTAGATGACCTCCAAGGTCCCTTCCAACTTTACTACATCATCATCATCATCATCATCATCATCATCATTATTATTATTATTATTATTATTATTATTATTATTATTATTATTATTATTATTATTATTATGGATCATCGCACAGTCAGCCAGATGTTCAGACTGGATTTGGCATTTTGTCTACCTATCGAGTCCTTTCCCAGGACCTGGGATAGGCAGATGTGGATGTTTGATGGTATTACAGATATCGTCGCAGGATGGAAGCAGTNTCTTTCTATTTCTATTTGTAGGTCTCTGTATTTTGTTATCTTCTCCAGTTCTTTCTCGTCTATTCTGCTGTCTCCAGGCACTGCCACGTCCACTATCCAGACTTTTTTGTCTTTCTTATCGACAATTGTTAAGTCTGGGGTGTTATGTTGCAGGTGCTTGTCTGTTTGAATTCTGAAGTCCCAGAGCAGTTTAATTTTACTCACAGTCTCCTGATGATTGGCCCAAAGTCCACCCAGCCAGCTTTCATGCCTAAGGTGGGACTAGACTAGAACTCACAGTCTCCTGGTGATTAGCACAAAGTCTCCAAGCCCACTTTCATGCCTAAGGTGGGACTAGAACTCACAGTCTCCTGGTTTCTAGGCAAGTACCTTAACCACTAAACTGCTGGCCTGCTATCTCCACTGCAATGAATTCCTTAGATAAAGTAGGATAAGTAAAAGTTAGCAGGGATGAGTTTCAAAACATCTGGCTAGGAAGAAGATTTAATCAAATCATATACTTGTCAAATAATTTAATCAAATCATATACTTGTCAAATAATTCGTTAGGAAGGTTGTCACTTATTTTTGCCACTTTCTCGTGGCTAGTGATAAGGTAGAGGCTTTGGGTCAAATACAAAAAAAAATTACCAGTTCATGGAACAAAAGAGCAACCTTCCTTGATTTCCTTCTGGAACTGGAGTTGATATACATTTGGTTTTTTTTCCCCCCCAGATAAAATAAACCAGCTTAGCTGGGTTGCAGAAAAAAAAGGAATCCTTTTTTTCCCCTTCCAGAATTGGAAGCGGTGGTGAACTCACCAAAACAGTGAGCAGCACCTGGATGGAGGCTGGAAAAGTGTGTTTTCCTAAGAAATATCACAGACAGCCTCAGCAACAGCACCTGGAGGAAAAACAAAGGACGAAGCCACTTGCCATCTCTCTACACTGCCTTCTGTTCTGTCTGCTTCTACCGTCTTCCTCATCCTGCCTCAATCCTGCCCCCACGCCCACTGATGCCAGTGGAGAAGTCATTGTAAGTCAAACCTGAAGGTGGTAAAACTCGGGGACTGAAAACTGGGGAGTTGTAACATCTAAGACAGAGTTCCCCAACCTTCGCAACTTTAAGACGTGTGAACCTCAAGTCCCAGTATTCCCCAGCCAGCTATGGGAGTTGAAGTCCACACATTGTAAAGTTGCCAAGGTTGAGAAAACCTAAGACCATGGATATCCCAAAGGTGCTTTTTCACAAGGCAACTGGACTTGCTTGTTTTTCTTTGAAGATGTTTCGCTTCTCTTCCAAGCTTCTTCAGCTCTGGAGAAGCTGAAGAAGCTTCTTGGATGAGAAGCAAAACGTCTTGCAAGAAAAACAAGCAAGTCCAGTTGCCTCATGAAAAAACACCTTTGGGGCAACCATGACCTGGATGACTGAGAATCTCCATAGACACTAAGAAGATGGGTGCGTCTACAACAGGGGTTCTCAACCTTGGCAACTTTAAGACTTGTGGACTTCAATTCCCAGAATTCCTGAGCCAGCAAAGCTGGCTGAGGAATTCTAGGAGTTGAAGTCCACAAGTCTTAATGTTGCCACGGTTGAGAATCCCTGGTCTACAAAATGGCGAAAGCCAAGCCAGTTCTGTGCTGCAGATCTTCTCTGGGTGATTGAGGACATTGATTAGACTAGTGATTCTCAACTTCAGTAACTTTAAATGTGGACTTCAATTCCCCAAAATTCCCTAACTGGCAGTTAGGGAACTGTCTGGGGAACTCTGGAAGTTGAAGTCCACCTCTCTTAAAGTTGCTGAGATTGAACACCCTTGAGTTGGAGAATTGGCTTTCGTGAAAGGTAGTGAGATATTTTTTCTTCCCTGAGAGCACCTTAAAAACAAATTAAAAGCCCAATTGTTTGATAAATTAAAAACCCACCATTCCATAAATGAAATCTAAACTCTTTTAAGAAATGAAAAACCAGCAATTTGGTATAGAAAAGCATTCCAAAAATCTGGCTGCATCTTTCAGGGCTTGGGCAAAATGCAGAATCTGCAATTTTGTAGCTAGGTATTTAAGAATTGGCCCTGTGGTTTTTCTTCTGCGTGGGCAAAGAAGCAGTATAAGCAAATGAGAGAGGCCCAGTTTAAGAAATTTAGAATTCCCAGGAGGAAAGGCAGGATTACAGAATCTCATGTTATCTACTGATCATCTTTGTTTAGGAGTGGTTAATACATTATGGATACCTTCCACCTGCTGATCCTACTACAGGCCAACTACGGACGTGGGAAGATGTGACAACAGCCCTTCGTATGATGCAGCGTTTTGCTGGCATTGCAGAAACTGGGATTCTAGGTATAACAAAACAGACAGATATTAGTATCTTGCTTGTTCTCCTTGGGGACCCATGGTTTTGCAGTGGATATCTCTCTCAACCCAGAAATGTGAGGTCAGTCCAGTCCCCTGAATGAACTCCAGTGAAAGATGTTATTGTAGCATCCCTGAGAGATTCAGGCACTAATTGAATATCTTCAGTAATTAAATACACCTCCCAGAAATAGTCAAATCATATTAATTCTCAGAGGGATGAGCTACCTAGAACTTGTGGTAGCTAGAAAAATGAAAATGGAGAGAGTGGAAGGTCTGGATTTACATTTCTTTTTAATGTTCCCTATGTCAATCAGGGGCAGGAAAGAAAAATAATGAAGTAGGGAAGACCGTTCTTTTTGTGCATTCTTCTGTTGCTCAGTTTTGTTTATTGAAATAAAGATGATTGGAAGGACAGCTTTCAGGATTAATTGCCTGCTGGAAAGAGATAGCTGCTAAATTAACACAGGGAAGAATTTCTCTGCTCCTAGGCAAAATTGCAAAGGTTTTCCACAGTGGATTCTAAGATGAAAATAAAAAATGAGGGAAACTATCAGGAAAATTTTATCCACATCGCTCTGTTAGGAAATACATATCTTTGCTATCTGTCACTACAGATAGTGGGGGGGGGAGGAATATTAATATCTCTGTTAGAATTAGGGTTCATTTTTCATATACTGTTTAGTTTTCAGAATTTGTTTATTAAATTTATATGTCGCTGACTCTGCAGCATCAGTGCATTTCAGGACAAAGGACTCTTCAGTGCCATTAGAAATTTAGGGTTAAGCCTGTCTGCTAATATAACTGGCCCCAAAATTACCTGTTTCCAAGAAATTGAGGCAAGGCAATTTGAAAGACACAGGGCAAGGACCGAAATTTGGCCGTGCATAGAAATGTTCTTTGAACACCATAGAAAAGCAGAATGGACTCAGCAAAATAAAGAGTGGAAAATTGGTATGTCTTAGGACAGGGGTAGGCAAACTTGGCTCTTTTATGACTCGTGGACTTCAACTCCCAGAATTCCTGAGCCAGCATGGCTCAGCTTGGAAACCTCTCCCTTTCCCCTTAGCATGGCTGGCTCAGGAATTCTGGGAGTTGAAGTCCACGAGTCATAAAAGAGCCAAGGTTGCCTACCCCTGTCCTAGGAAAATGTTCCACTTCCTTGAAGAATTGAAGTCGAACTAGTTGACTTTTTCACTGTGAAACATTTCTGGGTGTTTTCTTTCCCTTCCCTTGAATTCTTGCAGATGATGCCACGCTGAGTCTGATCCGGATGCCTCGCTGTGCCTTGCCTGATATTATCCCCCACATCCGCCCAAATCTTTCTTTGACGTCAAGGGCAAGGAAGAAGAGATGGCAGAGGAAAAAAAATCGGAAGAGGCGCAGCGTTGATTCAGTTTGGACTAAAAGAAACATCTCCTGGAAGTAGGTATCCACATGTAGGCTTAATGCAATGTTTCTCAACTGTGGCAACTTTAAGAGGGGTAGACTTCCCACTCCCAGCCTTCCTCAGCCACCCATCTTAAAATTGCTGAGGCTGAGAAACACTAATTGGGTGGGAAAATAGACTAAGAAAAGAATTGTACCCTGTACAAAGATTCAGTGGCAGGGTTCAGACAATTAGGCTAACATGGACATGGGCAGCTGGTGGTTTATTATGGTTAGATGAATCCAGCAATGGAGTCCGCCTGCTAAGTGAACCTGGGCATCGTGTTAAGCCATTATAAAGTCTATTTGTTTGGGGTATGGTGTGTTATGTGAAGCCAGGAATTGTGTTTCATTAAACCTAGTTTAGGATTAGTGCAAATCCATCTTACTTTTCCTGTAGGGTGAAGAGCTACCCCCAAAGAGCCCGTCTCAGCCGAGAGACGATGAGAGTATTGATCTATTATGCCCTAAAGGTTTGGAGTGAAGCTATACCATTAACCTTCCATGAGGTTGGCGGCCACAATGCTGACATCTCTGTGGAGTTCCTCCATTTAGATCACCATGACAACTATCCGTTTGATGGACCTGGTGGGATGGTGGCCCATGCTTTCTTTCCCGGAGACCCCCTGAGGGCTGGCACTGTCCATTTTGATGGGGACGAAGAATGGACTTTCCGCTCACCAGGTAATTTGACTTTCTCTCATAGTGGAAGAGTTAAGAACTGTAAACCTGTTCAGGTGTTTGCCTGACTGCATGGAAGGCTCACATTGGATGGAGAATGGGTCCATGCATAGAATCCTGCTCTTGTCTTCTCCTGTCACCCCACTTTTATCTAAAAGTCTGAAGGTCAACTGTACTTGTCTTGCCTTGAATGTGAGTAGACCCTCTGAGTGACTTTAAGGCTGCATGTACTTTTCTCCCCCATGCTGACCTCTCTATGGGTTCAAGTGAGTGTCCAAAAGGAGCTACAATGAACCTGAGGAGGTGGCTGAACTTGTGACATGGAGGTAGGGTAACCATCAAACAAAAAAGCACAGTAAAGTCAACATATACATTCCCTAATGCATTTTCTGATGTAGTTCTCTTATCACAGGGATTTTTCATTGTTTTCTCAAACTTCCAAAGTAGGGCTCCTAATTTCTACCTCAACCAAAAAATATTATTTTCTTTGACCATCATCATGTCTTTATTCCCACCATTTCATCTTTTTTTTTTGGATGGTGCTCTCAGACTTCCACCAAGAATTTGTCTTTCTAATTTTGTGTGGGAAAGGTTTGGTGGAAACCAGTGTTGGAAAACAAAAAGTAAAAATACGGATTTTACAAGGCCATGGGTTTCCTAGTTGCAATGTATGGCTGTGAAAGTTGGACCATAAGAAAGGCTGAGCGCAAAAGAATTGGGCCTTTGAACTATGGTGCTGGAGAAGACTCCTGCGAATCCCCTGGACTGCTAGGCGATCAAACCGGTCAGTCCTAGAGAAGATCAACCCTGACTGCTCTTTAGAAGGCCAGATCCTGAAGTTGAAAGTCAAGTCCTTTGGCCACCTAATGAGAAGGAAGGACTCACTGGAGAAGAGCCTAATGCTGGGAAAGATTGAGGGCAAGAGAAGAAAGGGACGACAGAGAATGAGGTGGCTGGATGGAGTCACTGAAGCAGTAGGCGTGAGCTTAAATGGACTCCAGAAGATGGGAGAGGACAGGAAGGCCTGAAGGAATGTTGTCCATGGGGTCGCGGTGGGTTGGACACAACTTTGCAACTAATAACAACATATAAATAAAACTATTTTGCTAGTCTGGCCAATTTGACTTTTCCTCTATCCACTAAGCAGGCTGAGATGTTATCCTGTATCTAAAGATTTGCCCTCTGATGCAACCCAGGCCCATCATCTATTGGACAGGATGGTGTTTTTGCTGTCCTTTTGATCCTGTGCTGTGTTATTTGTGATGCCTTCTCTCATTTTGTAGACTCAGTCTGGATCACTCAATCAGTGATTTTCATTGTTTGACAGATGACCTTGGCACCGACCTTTTTGCTGTGGCCATTCATGAATTTGGCCACAGCCTTGGCTTAGCACATTCATCTTCCAAGAACTCTATCATGCGCCCATATTACCGGGGACCTGTAGGAGACCCATTGCAATACCAGTTGCACATGGAGGATCATGCTGAAATCCAGAAGCTTTACGGTAAGTGCAACAACCTAGGATCTTAATTAAACATTGCTGGGAGGCGGTCAACCTATTCCCCAAAGCACTTGAAGGCAGAACAAGAAGCAATAGAGAGAATTAGTCTAGAGAATTAGTCTAGAAGAGGAGAGAGAATTAGTCTAGAAGTAAGGAGAGAATTAGTCTAGAAGTAAGGAGAAATTTCCTAACAATTAGAACAATCTGCAGATCTGAAATAGTGAATAAGAACTGTGTGATTTCCCCCCCCCCACTTTTCATTTAAATTCATTATTTTAATATCCTTGATTCATATAATAATTATGTAGTAATATGATAAATAATATTCATATTCATTATGAGGATTGTTTGTAAAGTCAATCAATCAAGCCTCCCATATTTTCTGTAGAATCACCTTCAAACAGACTGTGGCTCATCACTATAAGTAAACGTGCCACTATCAGTTCTGAAATAGTTCCAGCCCAACTTTTAGTGATGGACAGTGTGTTTGTGTGTGTATGTGTGGGTGTGGGCATATGTCTGTATTTGACCAAGCAGGTTGATGCAGTTCAATAGCTTTCAGTCTAATTTGTATTGGCCTTCTTTTCAACAATTGTCTGGACTGTCTATTCCCATTTTCTGAAATGTATGCCATCAAAATTCTTCTTTTTCCTTAACACATTTCCTTTTTTTCCTCTCCTTTTCAAACCAGGGAGTAAAGTTTTTCAATCCCCAGAGAAGCACGATGTAACCACCCCATTGCCAGGCCTTCTCTCCTTATCACAGAATTTCCCTGCAGTCAGGTTAGATGACACTCTTTATACTTATATATAGATAAAACTTTTGCGGTTATTGTTAATACGGTGAATAATTTCAGTCTTTGTCTAATAATGAAGTTTATATTTAAGCAAATGCCACTTCCTAAAGTCAGGGTAGCATATTATGTTAAAGTAACTGTAACTGGAGAAAACAAGCTATAATCCCAGTTTAGCCATGAAGCTCACAAAGGCACTTATAAAAGCTGGACATATGACCATGTTTTGATCTTGATATTTCAGCTT
>NW_015395481.1:0-9998 GCF_001527695.2 Protobothrops mucrosquamatus | reverse complement strand
AGTCAATTTTATGTCCTGTGGCTTTAAGGTGTTGGACCAGGGAAGAAGTTGGTTCCTCTTTTCTGACTGAGTTCTTGTGTTCTTCAATGCGTGCATTTATTCTTCTGTTGGTTTGTCCGATGTATGTGGTGGGGCAGTCGGTGCATGGGATTTCATATACTCCTTGATTTTCTAACTCAATTTTGTCTTTGGGGTTTTTGATGTTGTTGACATTTGTTTTCCTATTATAATCTTATAATAATAATTATTATATTTATGTTCCACCTTTATATTTTTACAACTCCAGATTATATATATAAAATGCCTCTACTTTCTATTTTCACCACAATAATAAGGTGAAAGGTGTGAGGTGGCTTCGGGTGAGAGAGTGAGGGACTAAGGCAATGGTGGCGAACCTATGGCACGGGTGCCAGAGGCGGCACTCAGAGCCCTCTCTGTGGGCACGCACGCCGTTGCCCCAGTCCTAGGCCTTCAGCTGGGTTTTATAAAACCTTTTCGCTTTAGGCCTCCGCTGCCATGTGCAAAAAAAAAAAAGGTCAATCAGTCAATTTCAACTTCTTGTGGGAAAAAAAAGATCTTGCAAAGTTGGAATTGATTGATTGAACTTTTTAGTCCCACCCAGTCTGCCGTTATCACCGCAGCCACAGCCACCCAATTGGCCACGCCCACCCAATTGGCCACACCCACCCAATGGGCCACACCCACCCGGCACTTGATGATGCGTAAGTGGGTTTTGGGTTGCAGTTTGGGCACTCGGTCTCTTAAAGGTTCGCCATCACTAGACTAAGGGAAGGCTAACACCCATAATTTCCCAATTTCTAGTCTAACATGTTAACCACATTTATACCAAGCATGTGCATATAGCATGCTATTTTTTGCTTGGATTCAGAAGCTATACAAGGTTGGACCTTCTTAGTACAAGTACTAAGGAGACCAGTAGAGAATACCAGAGCTGGAATCTAGAAAGTAGAATTAGAATTATTGCCAGAAAAGTAAATGTTAGGCCACTTGTATAATATTGCCAAAAAAGCTTCATACTTGTATCCATGTAGAACCCATCTTGACAATATCTAATCAAAATAGAGAGGTACATTATATTTACTTTATATGTACAAAATGAATCAGCTCATTTGAAGGGAGTGTCTCAGTTCAATACCATTTTTTTTAGTGCCAGCTAATATTGAAGTCTTCTACATTATTGATCTTACTTACTTACGGAATAAAGACCTTTTTATGGAGGCTGTTGAGTGGAAGGGTTTCGCAATAGCCTTCTCATATATTATTTTAGTATTCCCTTTATATCCTGGAGTTTTTTGCATTATTTTAACATGATTTCTCGGAATTACCTTCATAATTTTTGTTTAATACAATGAAATGTTGATGTCATACCTCTGAAAAATAAATAATCAAGATTAATTCCAATCTGACTAATCTTTTGGACTGTCTATTTAAATCATGTGTCTCAAAACTTCATTTATGAATTCTTGAAGCAATCCTTCCTTGTTTTTAAAAATGTATATTTGCAACCAAAATTTAACAGTGCATAATTAATGGCTACAGCCAAAGTCTTATGACATGTGTTCCCCTGTAACTTTTGGAGTTTGTTACAGATATATTTTTCAGCTTACAGAATAGCATTTTTCAAAAGCCAAATTAAATGTGTTTTCATCAAATATTCAATATAATTTTTTTTAAAAAAATCCACGTCTCTCAAAGTTTTTTGCCTGTATTGGTATTGTTCTTGAACGGTGAATCATATATTATTCTATTGTAAATTTTATCCGGCATATTTTTAAATCAAAACCAGAAATAAATCAGAGATACTTCTGAGTATGTCACAATTTTATTTGCAGATGAAAATCTTAAAATTATAGAAGCAGCAGACATATGTTTAACTATGGGTATAAAAACAAAGTCTTTAGTAACCCATTAACAAATTTTATTAAAGGGTTTGAAGTGTTTTATGTAATAATTAAGAAATATTTTATTAGTTAAACTGTTTTATCTGATGCAAAACTTTATATTTGTAACTTGCTATTAGGGCTTTTTGTCTATAATAAATTGAAAGTGAAACTGAATATGGATTCTCTCCCTATTCCTTCTCCCCACGTGTATTTTATTCTCACAATACCCATGATCTGAGTCAGGCTGCCAGATTTTGACTAATGATCCAGTAAGATGAGGATCGAATGGCTCAAATTGAACACTACAACAAATGTAAAAATATGATTGCAAAATGCAAGTGGCTCCCAGTTAAATTAACAAAATAGACTTCAAGAGAGCCTGTGTGTGTATGGCATTATTTTATATTAATTAACAGTAACACTTTAAAACTAAAATTCACTTGGTTGAATCAGAAACAAAAAATATTTGGGGGTCTCTTTGTTTTAAAAACAGACTTACAGTTTGTGAAACTTTATCAATTATGTGGAATCAACTAGTAATAAATGGAAGTAGAAAATATTTTAAATCAATACGTCAATAAAACTGTGTTAACTTTACTAAAGAGCGAACTAGCATAGTTTTCTGTTATTTAGCAGTACTACATACAGAACTGATGATTGTGGCAAGAGAAGACGAATAAAAAATATTGCTGCCAGAGAATGATAGAAAATCATTAAACATGGAAACTATAAGAAATTCAGTGCCTACAAATGAATTAAAACAAAAACAAAAACTATGTTTCTAGTTTTAATTAGAACTCATGATCCCAATAATGATTTAAGTACTTATAACTGCATGAACTCATTGATAACATTTGCAGAAGAGAGAACAATTGGGGATTATGAAGCTTTTATATCCTACCCTAGAGTTTTACTGTCAAAATTTTGTTCTTATTGATGTATTTTCTCTCTTTTTTTTAAATTTCTATTTTAGGGACATAAAGCCTGATAACATCTTGATGGATGAGCAGGGTAAGTGACAATTATATCTGGCTGCAAGAACATGTATATGCTTGCAACTGTACAGCAAAATATAATGTTTTCTGTAGGATCACAACAGATTTTATGAAGCCATCGTCTAGTGAGATGGAAAACAAGTTGAGGCAAACCTTTATCCTAGCTCTGGGGTTTTTGCTGACTAAAGATACAAAGGACAAATTTCTACGGATTTCATAGTGTATCATAGGTTTTATTTTTTTTAAGTTCAAGTAATCCAGCTATTGCTCTACTTAAGAGAACTATACAATATTTTATTATTATTTTTGTGGGGCACACTGGGTCATGTTTAAACCAAAGGCAATGTGATATGATGCAGTAAGAGATAACAGGGATAGACAACATTATGTGTTTTGTCTTTTGTTACTCTGTTTTAGCCCCCATGGATGTATGGAGATTTAATAAGGCGAATCCAATATATATTTAATAAATTCAGTGGAACGTAGTTCCAGGTAAATGTGTATTGGATAACAAACTTAGTTCTACATAGTATTGTGATTAAATATGGAAGTATTTTTCCTTTGGAAAAATATTTAAGTTCTTCTGAAAAAGTTTCACAAAAGTATTTTATTTTATATCTTAGCATAATTTTCTTGCCTATTCTCCATGAAATGAAATGATGTGCAGGGATAGTCTACTTTGCGATAATTTGTGTTTACCTTAACAACTAGTCAAAGAGTAGGAATCAACAATCCCAGTGACATTTGCAGGCCCCAGTGTTTTAATCAGTGCTATTGTTGTGACAATGTTGCAACCAAGATATGGGTTTAAAGGGGACCATTGTATTTTTGCGAAGGCTTTCAGTTTAATGCGTTTTAGCTGGTTATTTTAGAATTTGTTTGGAATTGTCTTTTCTCTGATTGTCCTTGAAATTGAGGTCATTCTAACTATTTCCTCTTTGCAATTTATCTGTGTTTCACCAACCATGGCAAGAGAGGTGTGTAATTCCATTCATGTGTGCAAAAAGCCTTTTACCTATTGTTCAGTTTTTCCCCTCGAGACATTGTTTTTGCAGCCTATGTACCTATATTTAGACTGTTAAGGCTGCCTGTTTTCCAGTGACTTTCCTTCCTTGGAGGATCATATTTTAAGCTCCAGCACAATCTTCTGTAGTTTTTTTTTAAGTTTATGTGATGTTATTTATTAGATTTCTAGGGTATTTCACTACCAAAGTCTTATTAGCTGTAAAATTCAAGCGTGTTGGAATTAAAATTATTATATTGCTATTTAATATGTTAAAAATAAACTTAAAGTTTCAATTACACTACACATTGATGAAAGCCGATTTAAAAAGCTGTTCTCTTAAAGCAGTGGTGGCGAACCTATGGCACGGGTGCCAGAGGCGGCACTCAGAGCGCTCTCTGTGGGCACGCACACCGTTGCACCAGTCCTAGGCCTTCAGCTGGGTTTTATAAAACCTTTTTGCTTTAGGTCTCTGCCGCCATGTGCAAAAAAAAAAAGGTCCAATCAATCAGTCAATTTCAACTTCACGTGGGAAAAAAAAGATCTTGCAAAGTTGGAATTGATTGATTGAACTTTTTAGTCCCACCCAGTCTGCCGTTACCACCACAGCCACGCCCACCCAATGGGCTACGCCCACCCAATGGGCCACACCCAGCCAATGGGCCATACCCACCCGGCACCCAACGATGCATAAGTGGGTTTTGGGTTGCAGTTTGGGCACTCGGTCTTTAAAAGGTTCGCCATCACTGTCTTAAAGCCTTCTTAAAGGCTTGTGCACAATAGAGCCTCAGTATTCCATTGAGAAGTCTCAACATGAAAAAATTCAGGCCTGAAGTAGTAGACAGATAAACCAGTTGCTGTTAGAGTTAGATAATCCCAAAAAATTGAACAGAAAATGGAATTCTGCAGCCAAGATATGATTGGGCTTAAGTCCATTAGGAGAGTAAAAACAAAATCAATGTTTTCTACTATAGAGGGTAGCCCTAGTTGGAGCACATTACAAAAATCAAGTATTTAATTAGTAGATGGATCACTGTTGTTACTTACTAGGAAAAGGTGTTTTTGGCATAACAATTGAAATTGATTAAAAAGCAGTCTGGTCACAGACTCCACTTGAGATATTATGTAGAGATCCGTATTGAAATTACTCCCATGCTATATAATCATTGTCTTTCCTAAAGGAAAGCCCTATAACGCTCCTTTCACTAGTTTTTATGTACGACCTAATGAATGAACTTTATGCTGAGCTAGCGGTTCAGATAGGAGCAGGTCAATATTCTCAAACTGTTTCATGTGATTGTCAAAATTATGGCTTGGAATAATGATTAATCATGGCAGATTAGTATGAGTATTGTGGGTGACTTGGAAGTATAAGGATTTCCTATGTCCCTTTCCTTTTCCCTTTCTTAGATTTTCTCTAAGGGGTTTGCGTATGCAAAATGTTGCTAGATTGATTCCATAATGTTTTATGGGAAACTTTAAAGAAAGTTTATTCATTGTTTGGAATATAGCACATAATCCACATAAAATTCTTTTCTTCCCTCTGCTGTTATAATTATAGTAGTAGAATTAATTGCCACACCGGAATGGGACATTAAATAAAAGTGAAACTTTCTACTGGTAATTTATCTTTTTATCTCATTCATAGGGCATGTTCATGTAACAGATTTCAATATTGCTACAGTGCTAACTAAAGATACACAGGTTACCAACATTGCTGGCACGAAACCATATATGGGTGAGTAGTCAATGGATCCAAGTTATTTGTATGACATTGATTTGTTTTTCATGGACATTTTAAGCTTCCTTCTTAGTAAATATTAAAACAGTTTTAAGAAACAAAGTTGGCATGATTCAGAAAATAATTCAAAGCTGATCTGGCCTTACATGTGATAGATTTGGAATGGCTTCAGTTCTGCAAACCTTAAAAGGTCCTTGCATGGATGGCTGATCTGACCTCAGTTTACCTATATGAAATCCTACAAGTCTAATCCAAAACTATAGATAGAGTTCTTGGGTTTCTCCATGTGAGTCTTAATTAGATCGCCCATCCCACATTGATGTTAAGGCAGTGGTTCTCAACCTGTGGGTCGGGACCCCATTTGGGGTCGATCGACCATTTCACGGGGGTCGCCAAGCAAGGCTGTCCGCCATTTTTTTTGTCCACCATTTTTTTGTCCGCCATTTTTTTCTCCTTTTCTGGTGGGTGCCTTACCTCCCTTGGGCTGGGCTAGCTGGTGGTCGGCCTGCTCCGTCTCTGCCGCTTGCCAGCTACGCCTCGGCCGGCGCAGGGGGCAGAATCACGCAAGTGCGGCACTCCCGGGCAGGGAAAGTCCTCGACTTACGACCGGTTGGGTAGGCCTCGACTTACGACTGGTTTAGTCCTCGACTTACAACTGGTTTAGTCCTCGACTTATGACCGGTTGGGGTCACGGTATTAAAAAGGTTGAGAACCACTGTGTTAAGGCATACATGGTGCCAAAATATTACTTTTGACAGATTATACCAAATTATACTAAATGGACTGTATATATGATTGCATATCTTACTGACATTAATTAGACTTATTGATGCTTCCTCTTGAAACACTGTTATTTCCTCTATCCTTGTTAGTTACTGAATATTTTAACCAATTCACCAAATATTCTTAGAATCAAAAAAGTATTAATTGTAGCTATTTTCTGCTCAATGCACTTGCCAGCAATGTATCTGGGGGAGAAGAGCAGTGATAATACCTAACCTTGCATTAAAACTATATATAGTCAGTGTCAGTTGCCTGCTCCCTTCCATTTGCTCTTTATTTATTATATTTCACTTTAAAGTGTGTTGTAATATTTCAAAGGATAGAGCTAGTATTTTACTCAAAGTAATAATCATTTAAAATATGAAGGAATATTTCAGATGACTTGAATTATGTTCGTGCTTCATCTTATTATGCTTGCACTTATTAAGCAGGTTCAAAATGTGCTCTTCTTCTTCTTCAACAACAACAACAACAACAATATAGTAAATGCGGCCATTTTCATGCTTTTGTTTCTATATGAAATAGCCAGTAAGTTAGTCAAAATGTAACCCGGAGGTTGTGAGAAAGAGGTGTGAAAAGCTTTATGCAGGATCTGAGAGAATAGGAGCGAAGAGTTCAAGAGTACAAAATACATTGTGCAGTGACCTTTTGAACAACTATGTTATTTGAAGAACTTGGGAAAGTCTCTTAGTTCTCATGTTCTTTTTTAATTTTAGTAAGACAAAGTAAACTTCCTCTTTTAATTATTAGAAGATGCAATTTAGCCCTAGGTCTGACCAGATCTCCTCCAAAGGCCATTATTAGAATAGCATGATTCTGATTAAGGAGTTAGAAGTATGATGGTCCAGCAGTATGATGGTCCAGATTAAAATAAAGGACCAAAATGACAGGGACCTAACAGAGGCAGAAGAGATTAAGAAGAGGTGGCAAAACTACACAGAAGAACTATACAAGAACGAGCTTAACATCCCTGATAACCACGATGGGATGGTCACTGACCTCGAGCCAGACATCCTAGAATGTGAAGTGTAATGGGCCTTAGGAAATCTGAGCAACAACAAAGCTAGTGGAGGTGACAGTATTCCAGCTGAGCTATTCAAAATCTTAAAAGATGATGCAGTAAAAATGCTACACTCAATTTGCCAGCAAATTTGGAAAACTCAACAGTGGCCACAGGATTGGAAAAGGTCAGTTTATATTCTAGTTCCAAAGAAAGGCAATGCCAAAGCATGTTCAAACTATCGCACCATTGCACTCATTTCACATGCTAGTAAAGTTATGCTTAAAATCCTACAAGCTAGACTCCAGCAGTATGTGGATCGAGAACTACCAGAAGTACAGGCAGGATTTCAAAGAGGCAGAGGAACTAGAGATCAAATTGCCAACATACGCTGGATCATGGAAAAAGCTAGGGATTTCCAGAAAAAACATCTACTTCTGCTTTATTGACTATGCTAAAGCCTTTGATTGTGTGGATCACAACAAATTGTGGCAAGTTCTTAAAGAGATGGGAGTACCAGACCATCTTATTTGTCTCTTGTTTCCAACAAATATGCGGATCCAGAAGCAACAGTGAAAACTGGACACGGAACCACTGATTGGTTCAAAATTGGGAAAGGAGTCCAGCAAGGCTGTATACTGTCGCCCTGCCTATTTAACTTATATGCAGAGCACAACATGAAAAAGGCAGGGCTAGATGAATCAGAAGTTGGAATTAAGATTGCCGGGAGAAATATCAACAACCTAAGATATGCAGATGATACTACTCTAATGGCAGAAAGTGAAGGGGAACTAAAGAGCCTCTTGATGCGGGTGAAGGAGACTGCAAAAGTTGGCTTGAAACTCAACATTAAGAAAACCAAAATCATGGCATCCGGCCCTCTCAATTCCTGGCAAATAGATGGGGAAGAAATGGAGGTAGTGACAGATTTTATTTTCCTGGGCTCCAAGATCACCACAGATGGGGACTGCAGCCAAGAAATTAAAAAACGCTTGCTCCTGGGGAAGAAAGCTATGGCAAATCTAGACAGCATACTAAAAAGCAGAGACATCACCCTGCCAACAAAAGTGCGTATAGTCAAGGCCATGGTTTTCCCAGTTGCAACGTATGGCTGTGAAAGTTGGACCATAAGAAAGGCTGAGCGCCAAAGAATTGAGGCCTTTGAACTATGGTGCTGGAGAAGACTCCTGCGAGTCCCTTGGACTGCAAGGCGTTCAAACCGGTCAGTCCTAGAAGAGATCAACCCCGACTGCTCTTTAGAAGGCCAGATCCTGAAGTTGAAACTCAAATACTTTGGCCACCTAATGAGAAGGAAGGATTCACTGGAGAAGAGCTTAATGCTGGGAAAGATTGAGGGCAATAGAAGAAGGGGATGACAGAGAATGAGGTGGCTGGATGGAATCACTGAAGCAGTAGGCGTGAGCTTAAATGGACTCCAGAAGATGGTAGAGGACAGGAAGACCTGGAGGAACATTGTCCATGGGGTCGCGATGGGTCGGACACGACTTCGCAACTAACAACAACAACATGATGGTCCAGATTAAAATCAGCTGAAAAAAGAGGCAAAGGGCACAATGGTTTCTCCTTACTTTCTAATAATTCACACATAAGAAAGAGGGTATGACAAAAAATGATCTACCCCAGCATTTTGTTCTCACGCAGATCACACAGCCATCTCAGGGAAGTCAACAAGGGCATAAATGAAGAAGTTCACACTGACTTCTATTCCCGAGGAACTGAAGATGTTCTGGAGTTGCTTATTGCATAACACTAGAGAGAATTTCTTACGAGAACTTGCATTACACTGGAGCAGAGGTAGGCAACCTTGGCTCTTTTATGACTCGTGGACTTCAACTCCCAGAATTCCTGAGCCAGCCATGCCTACCCCTGCACTAGAGAAAGAAAAGTCAATCATCTTGTGGAATATTCCATCCTAAGGCAAATCTTAAATTTCTCTTTTTTTGCAGCACCCGAGATGTTTACTGCTACAAAAACTGAAGGCTATTCCTATGCTGTTGATTGGTGGTCATTAGGAATTACAGCCTATGAACTCCTCAGAGGCCGGGTATGGTACGGATAATGTATATGTATTATTGGACCATCCATCCATTTACCTATCCATCTATTCATGATTTCACCATGTTTAGACTATTCAGGAACAATTACTTTCCAGATTTGCATCCACTGTAAACAAGGAGTCCACAACTGAGCTCATTATTTCTGTTGCTAAGTGAGACATTTGCTAAGTGAGTTTTGCCCCATTTTACAACCTTTCTTGCCACAGATGTTAATTTAAATCACTGCCGTTGTTAAGTTAATAACATGGCTGTTAAGAGAATCTGGCTTTCCCATTGACTTTGTATGTCAAAGTCACAAAAAGGGATCACGTGACCCAGAACACTGCATCCGTCATAAATGTAAGTCAGCTGCCAAGCATCTGAATTTTGATCATGTGACCATGGGGATGCTGCAACAGTCATAAGTGTGGAAAATGGTCAGAAGTCACTTTTTTCGGTGCTGTTGTAACTTCGATCACTAAATGAACTGTTGTAAGTTGAGGACTACCTGTAGT
>NW_015395480.1:4680-10000 GCF_001527695.2 Protobothrops mucrosquamatus | reverse complement strand
GGTGTCCTAACCACTAGACCAAACTAGCCTAATTAAAAGTAAACTAAATTAAAGAGATACTGATAATTATGCCCAAATATTATTTCTCTTGCTCCAAAAGTCTAGAAGTAGATGGGCATGGCATTGCATCAAATTCAGGTGGCATACTAGCTAGACTCTAGAAATCCTGGTCTCAACCCATTTGGAGAACACCAGATTTGGAAAAATTAGGTTAGATCCTTTCTTGAGAAGAAGGTTGAATTAATTAAAATCCAAGAGCTATCCTGATTCAGTCTTATTTTTTCCCCAGAATTCTATCATTGGGATGGCCCATGGAAAAGGTTTGGCATGCAAGGAAGATTTTAGACCTTATATTTTATTTTTATGTATTACAACTGACAATCCGTCAAATAAAGCTGCATCAGAAACGATAATGAAAGGCAAAAGCAGCAAACAAGAGTTGCAACGGAGCAAGAGCAAGCGAAGTATAGCGCCAGTTTCCCAGGTCTCCAGAACACAAATGTGTAAGGAATTCTTTAGTGATGTGGAAGAACTGTCTGTCTGTCTTGTCCTTGCCTTTATGATTCAGTCATGATCCACGAGGATGATGCTGAAAAACATTAAAAGCCACTTTTGGACAAATCCTAGGTCTTTTGTTTTAAATTTAAATATTGCATGAGGGATTATCTTTTTTTTTCTAAAAGAACAGGAGGTCCACTCACTATTTAATGAGCCTAAATGCAGCAAAATAAAAATAATATAAGCTGCAACACACTTTGAGCTTGTCACCTTTGTGGTCTCCAGCCTGCAATGGGACACTTCTTAAAGTGGCCCCTTTCTCTGCCCTAAACTGAAAAGCATCCTCATTCACAACCTGAAGAAAAGAGTTGCAAATGTTTAGAACTAATATAGTGTGATTATAATGGAGGTGTGCATACGCACATATCATATGACATGTGACAGTATTACTATTATAGTGTTTTTTTCAGTCCCGTGCACTTAATTAGCTGCAGATGGGGAACTGGGGCACCTCAAAGGAGGACAAAGCAACGCTTCCCTTTGAAGCCTCAGTTCAGAGTCATTGCAATGCTTTGATCCAGACTCTGAAAGTGGCTTCTGCACATGCGCTTTATATTCATGGAATGGACCACCTGACTGAGCAATCGTTTCCCACTGAGTCATTGGTGGACCAATTTAATTGTCTAAGTCGGAATGCCTTGAATTGGTTCGTTGCAATGGCCTGGGTTTAAGCAATGCCTTGATGTGGAAGAGTGTGCTTTGTGCAGTCTTAGTCAGCCTCTTTAAACATTCAACAATAAGGTAATTTGTTTCTTTAGAACCCACAGCCATACAGAGGGTTAGTTGGGCTTACATGTCTTTCAAGCAATGCCTGCTCTGTGTCAGATGATGACCAATGAATTTGAAAGCAAGAGCAAACTTTGTATGAGTTGGCTAGACTTGCAAACTAAGTCTGACTGTGGTTCTTTTCATTATTGTTATATTTCTATCACTCGCTCCCTTGGGGAGCTCTATGTGGTGAATGTGAAGGACTCTCTGGGGCTACCATTTCTAGGCTGCAAACACTCAGAACATCTCTAATTGCAGCAAAGAGATAAGGACTGTCTAACTCTTTGCTGTCATCATGATTTTTGTAGCCTAAATCTAATTTAGGCTACAAATTTGTGGTTTTTACTATCGCCTGTTCACCGCCCTGAGTCCCGTAAGGGAGATAGGGTGGTATATAAATTCAATAAATAAAAAATAATAAAAAAATAATAATCCTAGATCTCCCCTGATTTTACCTTTCAAACTACAAACATTATCTAATGAGCATCATCCATACAGAGGAGATGTGCACCTGGTTCGTCTTAAGTACATCCCAACATGTTAACCAATAAATTACAGTATGTTGGCTTGCTTGAATGAACCTGATTTCCTGGGTTCCTGGGACTAGCACTGATGATGTTACTTAGTTAGGGTAATGAAATGCCTGCAAGAAAACAAGCAAGCTTAGAGAGCATCAAGGACTCCTCATTTCAACACTGAGCTACAAATATTCTATTTTATTGGTTTCCTGGGTTAATTCAACCCATTGAACCATAATAAATGAACTGCAGAGGCTGGTTTTGTGCAATATAGTAGATTAAAATGGGACCGTTAGTTTGTGGCTAGGTGTGTCCTATGATTATGGCTGGCAATCTCTCCCCACACTTTGCAAAAAAGATTACTGGCTACAGGTTTAATGTGGAACAGTCCTGGGGGATTCTTGGCAGGGGAATCTGTTGAAATTAGAAGAGAGAAATTCTAAAGCTCTAAACTCTGAAAGGAATTTCAAGAGGCTTTTCCTAAGATCTAATGCTGCTAGTAGGAGTGTTGAACTTGACGACTGCAAAATATGAAAACAAACGTAAACATTATAACATTAAAAATTAAACGCACTGCAGCAACCCAAAACACCAGATAAAAGAAACAAGTCAGCTATAATATTTCTACAAAATCAATACCCATGCAACTTTATCAAAAAGTGCCTGACCATTCACTACAGCACAGCCAGCACAATCTATGAAAAGGATAATACTACTATACATCAAAAACATCTTAGAAACAGCTAACAAACTATTGTAACCACCTGGCATCACTGTAGCACACAAACCAACTAAAGCCTTCCAAAGCATCTTAAGTAAGCCAAAAGACCCAATAGCCCACAAATAAAAAACAGGAGTCATCTACACCAGACATGTCAAACTTGCGACGTCACATGACGTTGCATAACGTATCGGGATGGTTTTGCCATTGCCAGCAATGGGGTGGGCGCAGTTTTCGGATGATGCATCCAGCCCGTGGGCTGGCAGTTTGACACCCCTGATCTACACTATATAGTGTAATGACTGTAACAGCCACAATGCAGTGTTCCAATATCTCAGGGGCTGTCACAAAGAAGAGGGGAGTCAACCTCTTCTCCAAAGCACCTGAAGGCAGGACAAGAAGCAACGGATGGAAACTGATCAAAGAGAGAAGCAACCTAGAATTAAGGAGAAATTTCCTGACAGAACAATTAATCAGTGGAACCACTTGCCTCCAGAAGTTGTGAATGCTCCAATACTGGAAGTTTTTAAGAAGAGACTGGACAATCACTTGTCTGAAATGGTATAGGGTTTCCTACCTGAGCAGGGTGTTGAACTAGAAGACCTCCAAGGTCCCCTCCAACTCTGTTGTTGTTGTTGTTGTTGTTGTTGTTGTTGTTATTATTATTATTATTATTATTATTATTATTATTATTATTATTATTATTATTATTATTATTATTATTATTATTATTATTATTATTGAAAGGCAGAAGACTAGCAGACTGCATCCATGAACACCAACTAGCAGTCAGAAGACATTGTGAAAACTCTTTAATTTTACAACAGATGGACAGATTTAACTATAATTTCAACTTGGAAACTTTAAGCATCCTAGACCAAGTTAAATCCAAAAAATCTATGGAATTTCTAGAATCTTGGCACCTAGACAATTCAGCTATCAACAGGCACATAGAGATAAACTACATTTACACACCATTCAAAAGAGACAATAAAAAAGCTAAAAAGGAAACAAAAAGATCAGAACACTTTTTTGCAAGCAATCAATACCCATAAAATCAGGGATTAACACCAGGAGCAACATCAGACAAACAACTGAGCAGTGAACTAGTCAAGGAGAAAAACCATACCCCCATTAACACTGACAGGCAAGTTACTGTATATAAACAGAGGGCAAACCCCATTCCCTTCTAACGTTTAAGATGTTACCGAAAGTCTGCATGAAAACAACTAGGCACAGAGAGCACCAAGAACTTCACATGCCAGAAACCCTTTATGAACCTCTCCTTCAAAAACAATAAGAACCAGGTTATGTGTTATATATTTCTTGCTCAAGAAAGTTGCATTTTATTCAAGGAACTTTTTATACCCACAACGGCAAAATATGATATATATGTCAGAGAAGGTGAGTAGCGTATTGAAAGCAACTACATGCCTGAAATTAAACTGAGCTAATCAGGTTCCATTTCAGCCATTAACTCAATACTGCACTGAAGTTGCACTTCTGTATTAGAAAGACTATCTTGGAATGATCTGGTTAATTCAATATTCTTTCAAACGCTTCTGAATTCTTCATTTCTCTTTCCAAATGCTCATCGCTGAGAGTTGTTTTTCTCTTTTGAATCCAGGGCAGGCTAACTCAGAATTCCTGTTCATGTTCCTGGCAATCCATTCCCAACTGGCTACACTTGTGGTGGTGGGCGGTGGAGGATTATACAAGAGGAAATACCTTCTTCTCTGGTGATTTATTCCTGCTCAAATGTCTGAGAATGAATTTTAGCAATCTCTCTCTTCCAGATGAACACCAATAACTCCAAAACCAACCCAAACAAAACTGGTAGTTGTGCGACATTGTTACAGTAAAAAATGCCAAGTATCTTAAGAATTAATCTAATCCTATTCTACCAACTACCCCCATGTGCCCCCACATCTTTAATAAATCACTAGAGATATGTTATGTTCCTCCTTGCTTTGAGCGCTCTACTATCATCCCATTGCCTAAGAAACCTTCCATCAAGGAGCTGAATGACTGCAGACCGGTTGCTCTGATATCCATAGTTATGAAAATCTTTAAAAGGTTAGTGCTGGACCACCTGAAAACCATCACAGATCCACTGTTAGACACCTTGCAATTTGCCTACCAAGCAAATAGATAGGTAGATGATGCTGTTAATATGACACTGTATAACATCTTATAACATATTGACTCTCCAAGGACCTATGCAAGGGTCCTTTTTGTAAACTTCAGCTCGGTATTCAATACCATTATTCAAAGATATTCTTCTCATTAAAGTGACTCAGCTAGCTATGTCTGACCATACTTGTAAGTGGATCATAAGCTTTCTAATAGACAGGAAACACCAGGTGAAGCTAGGCAAAATCATATCAGATACAATTAGCACAGGTACCCCCCCAGGGCTGTGTGCTCTCTCTACTACTCTTTTCTCTCTATACCAATGACTGCACCTCAAAGGATCCCTCTGTTAAAGTTCTGACATTTGCAGATGATACAACAGTGATTGGTCTCATTTGAGACAATGGCAAATCTGCATAGAGATGGGCTTCAGGCCGGGACACAGCACGGAAACGGCATTGGTCACGTTGGTGAATGATCTCTGGAGGGCCCGGGACAGGGGTTATTCCTCTGTCCTTGTGCTTTTGGACCTCTCAGCGGCTTTTGATACCGTGGACCACGGTATCATGCTGCGGCGTCTCGGTGAGTTAGGAGTGGGAGGCACTGTTATGCAGTGGTTCTC
>NW_015395480.1:0-3996 GCF_001527695.2 Protobothrops mucrosquamatus | reverse complement strand
GAACTACCCCCCGAGATCCGGACGATTCCGGATCTCTTAACCTTCCGCCGCGCCCTCAAGACATGGCTTTTTCAACAAGCGGGCCTGACCTAAGGTGAGTTTTAAATAGGGACAATTTTTAAACAATTTTAAAGAGCCACAGCTACCAATATTTGGATTTTAATTGGTTTTTAGCAGGGGAAAATTTTTTTTTTTTTTTGTACAATGTTTTAATATGCTGTGAGCCGCCCTGAGTCCCATGGGGAGAAGGGCGGCATATAAATTTAAATATAAATAAATAAATAAATAAATGTAGTGTGGCTGGAATAATCTTCAACCAAACACACTCAAAACTGTAGAGATCATAGTAGATTTTAGGAGAACTCTTCCTATTCTACAACCTCTTACAATATTAGGCAATACAGTATCTACAGTACAGTAGAGACCATCAAGTTTCTAGTTTCTATAATATTACAAGACTTAAAATGAACACCTAACATCAAATATGTCATCAAAAAGCACAACAAAGAATGTTCTTCCTGCACCATCACAGATAGCTCAGACTGCCCAAGGAACTGCTGATACAGTTCTATAGAGGAATTACTGAGTCTGTCATTTGCACCTCTATAACTGTCTGGTTTGGCACTGCAACCAAAAAAGAAAGACACAGACTTTAACGGATAGTTAGGACTGCAGAAAAAACAATTGCAAGCAGCCTGCCTTCCACTGAGGACCTGTTTACTGCACAAGCTAGAAAGAGGGCTGTGAAAATATATACAGACCCCACACATCCTGGACATAATCTGTTTCAACTTCTTCCCTCAAGACGACACTACGGGGCATTGCACATCAAAACAACTATACATATAAGGATAGTTTTCCTCCCATGCCATCACTCTGCTAAACATCTAATTTCCACAGCACTGTCTATGCTCTGGGATGTCAAACCACCCAGTAGGACTGTATTACTATTATCCTTCTCATCTTTCCTATTACCCATTTCCTTAACTTCTTACAAATATAAATTTGTTGTATGTATCTATGATTTATATTGATTGCTTATTTAGTATCCTATGATTATCACTGTATCTTATGATTTATGATGATTGTATTTTATGATTATGATCATGATTTATTACTTGTTGCTTGTATGTATACTAAGAGCTTATGCACCAGAGACAAATTCCTTGTG
Source organism: Protobothrops mucrosquamatus (assembly GCF_001527695.2). Taxonomy (NCBI): domain Eukaryota; kingdom Metazoa; phylum Chordata; class Lepidosauria; order Squamata; family Viperidae; genus Protobothrops; species Protobothrops mucrosquamatus. Next base: position 2,825 of record NW_015395480.1, on the reverse strand, counting down.
TGTGTGTCCAACTACACTTGGCCAATAAAGAATTCTATTTTGTTCTATTCTGTTCTGTCACTGATTTAGCATGGTATGGACTTTTATGCAATGCAATCCCTTTGTTGGTGGTCTAAATTAGCATATGCACACATGCCTTTATTTATGCATGCCAGGGCAGCAGCATTGTGCCCATAGAGGCATCTAATTATACTGGTACTGCCCTCAAATTTAAAAACAGCAAAAAATAATTAAAAAGAACAATATAGGAAAAATGGCTATTGTCTAACAAACCCACCAAATCATTTATATTCTTGCTGACTTTAGCTTTCTCACTTGAAATTAAGGATTTTGGTATTCTCCTGTGACATTTCAGGCAACTCATAATGGAGAAGGTTTATCTATGTCTTTGCTAAGAGCTGACACCAACTTGAAGGCACATAATCAATCTCAAGGTCGGGGGAGGAAAGATGCCTATGGTATCCCAAAAAACCTACTCACGTAAATCCTTAAGGCTGCCAAATCATGGCTGCACAAATCCAGTTAGAAATTTGACACAAAGTCTGGGCAGGACAAATAGGGCAAAATTGGTGGGGTGTCTCTCCTTTCTCCATCCTGCAACTCCCAGTATGGTATATCCTGACCAGCTGTACAACCCTATCCTAAAACCAACCTTCCTTCCTTCCTTCCTTCCTTCCTTCCTTCCTTCCTTCCTTCCTTCCTTCCTTCCTTCCTTCCTTCCTTCCTTCCTTCCTTCCTCAGCTACCATTCCTGACCCCAAACAGTATATCTGTCAAGTGCAAAAGATAATATCAATGGAATTCAAGATGGGTTGGACTTGGATATTTATGGAAAAATAATGACTCTAAGGCAGGAGTCTTCAAAGTTGACCCTTTTATAACTTGTGGACTTCAACTCCCAGAATTACTCAGCCAGCATACCTGGCTGAGGAATTCTGGGAGTTGAAGTCCACAAGTCATAAAAGGGCCAAGTTTGAAGACCCCTGCTCTAAGGTAATGAAGTGCTTAATTCCGCCCCTCCCCACTCCCCAGTTCTACCTGCTTTTCTCCTACAATAACTCACTGGTTCCAATATTCCTACCACTGTTTCTTCTCTCTCTCCTTTGCCTCACCCAGCAATGAACTTCCTTGTTCTTTGCTCTCCCCGCCCCCCATTCAGCCTACCACTTCATCTTGGAACAAAGCAGCCCTGTTTCATTTTGTGCATTAATCAAAACAAGAGGAACAGGTGTATGTTTGGGTTCAGGCATGGCCCACCAAAAACCAATATAATAACCAATAAGAGAGAGAGAGAGAGAGAGAGAGAGAGGGAGGGAGGGAGGGAGAGAGAGAGAGGGAGAGAGAGAGAGAGAGAGAGAGAGAGAGAGAGAGAGAGAGAGAGAGAGAGAGAGAGAGAGAGAGAGAGAGAAGGCACAAGACTGAGGGATAAACTGGGTAGGGCCCGTTATTGGCCCTTCCAGCCTGAGGTTGACAAGATCGATATACTTTAATAAGAATCCTGCTTTGAAAGGCTGAAACACCAGCCATAGCACTGATGGACGCAGTGTGGCTGAGTTCTGATACTGTAGAGATAACCTGCCATATCGTTCTCTGGAAAAATGCAGGTCCTTATCTCAGACTCATAGCAGGGAACAGGGAAATTGCCCAGTGTCAAAACCTAATTACTAATCTGGAATCTGGACTAATGCTACAGAGCAGCCAAATAGGTAAATCAAATCTTGTGGTTTGAGACTTTGACGTCTTCTGTTAGCTCAGAAGCAAAATATTCCTGACAGCAGCAAAACAGTTAAGTTTTGGATTACAAACTAATCAATTACGTTTTAGCCTAGCATGCTGTGTGAACGCATCCTGTGTGGTTAGTTTATGGTTCGTTGCATTGTACAATCCTTTCCTCCTGCCCCCGAAAATCCTGAGTCAACTAAGACAAGTGTGGTTAAATTAACAAGAGAGATGTGGTGTGAACACAGTTCCTGGATACATCACAACATACACAATACAGATCCTTTGGAAAGCTGGCAGCTCCTCCAGTTGCTAAGCAACATCCAAGCAGACTCCACTTGGATCTTTCTCTGGTTGATCCAGTTAATATATTTTTAAGGCAGAAGAAAGTTAATCATTGGCTTGTATTCTGTTAATATCTAGTGCTTCCACAATCCCAGTAAGGGTCCCCAGGCCCTGACTTTTTCATCAGCCCTTTGAAGTCTGAGGAGTTTTATTTGGCTAGTTCCTTCTTAGTGGATAAATGTTCATCCATGTAGGTTCATTGTGTGTGTTGGGGATTTTGTTATTGCTACTGAGATGTTTGTATATTGTTTTAATCTTAGTGCTGGTGCTAGGTATAGGTGCTGCTCATAGTCAGCTGTAGCTGGAACAACATAAAAAACAGAGGACAAGAGAAAGACCAAAGATAGTAACAGTGAATTCAGACCACAAAGCTCTATTGCATTCCTTCTTCTCCAAAACATGGAATACCAGTGGTGACTTCTAGATGGCAGCAAAGAGCTATAGAAAAATCTAAAGCTTTCCTGCCATCTAGTGATTGTTTGGATTTTTACAGCCCAGATCAGGTTATTCTATCCAAAACCAAAACACCAAAATCAGTCCAATGGGGAAAAAAAATATTAATCAGAGTGCAGTTCCTTCTTGGTGTCAGCATAAACCCAAATACATATTAATATACAGTTGTTTGAAACTGAAAACAAATTATATGCTATAGAGTTGGAAAAATTACTCACAGCAAGGTTGGAAATAATGGAGAAGATACCTGCTGATTGTGTAGAAGTTAATGTTGCATTTTGGACAATGGTTTTTGTCATTTCCAGAACC
>NW_015395479.1:0-10009 GCF_001527695.2 Protobothrops mucrosquamatus | reverse complement strand
GGCCCTTTGAGATCGTTTACCATAAAACTCTTTGACAGTACAAACCAACCAGTCATGCAATTGTCCAGGGATTGCCATTGCTCCATTTGCTGTTGTCCTTGTATTTGTTGCCTACAAGAGGTAAACAGCTTTTTCTTTCCTGTGCCCAACTTTTGATTCTTTCGGTTAAATCAGTTTCCTTATCATCAAGAGAACAGTTTTTGTGAATTCCTTCTAGTGCAACTTCCAACAACTCGGCAAGTCGTGTCTTTTGTTACATGTTTTGAGTATTTCAGAGGATTGATTTTACAGCTTTGTTTCAATTGGGAAGCTTTCTAACAACTAGATAGACCAAATAAATATTTACAAAAGCTTTTGTAAGCTTTTGAATTACCAGAAACCTATCATCAGGGAAGATAGTTAAATTTTCAAGAAGAAAGACATTGCAGAATGGGGATGTAGTTAATGTTATACTCTTTCACCAAATGTGAGAATAATTGTGAGGCAAGGAGATTGCAGAATATCAGGAAAACAAATAGTATTCTGTTACCAAGAAATAATTAGTGCCCTCCTTCATTTGTGGAAAAATTAAATTTAGCTACTAATGATTGCATCTGTAATAAACAGATCCTTCTATTGTGTAAGGGCAGGACTGTTTTTTGTTCTGAAGCTACATTATCCTTTTCAAGTGATAGTTACAACTCTCTTCAGTTTATTTCCACATGAACACAGATTTATCTTGCTCCAAGCAACCCTTTTGCCTTAAAGCAGGGGTCCGCAACCTATGGGCCGCGGCCCAGGACCAGCTGTGGGCTCTTAGCCAGCGGGCTGCGGAAATGGCTGACCAGTGCACGCACATGTGGGCATGCATTCTCACTTGCGGTGGAACCCGCGGCCCTGTTTGTGCATGTGCACGGGCACAAACAGGTCTGCTAGCTGCTGTGGGGTGCACGACCATTTGCGCATGTGCATGGCACCAGCACATGCCGCATGCGCAAATGGGGCTGCTAATGCCGCACCAGTGCATGTGGCCCCGTTTGCATGCACGCGTGTGCACCAATTTGGGAGCTGCTTTCCTTCCCTCCAGGCCGTGTGCCCAGAAAGATTGGATACCTCTGTCTTAAAGCATGACTCTCCTATCAACTTAGGCAAAAGGGTACCTGTTATACCAGACTACGTATGACACATACAAATATTAACATTAACATAACATAGAAATAATAAAACTATTTTTAAAATAAAACTTGTGAGATAATCAAATTCCTTGAGTCAGTCAGTCAGTCAGCAATGTGCTTCTACTGCCAAAATAGCCAACACAGTCCTAGGCTGCCTCAACAGAAAAATAGCATCAAGATCACAGGAAATGATAGCTACTTTATACTGCACTAGTGAGACCACATTTGGAATACTGCATCCAGTTCTGTTCACTACGATACAAAAAAGATGTTGAGGGCTTAGAAAGAGTGCAGAGAAGAGCAACAAAGATGATGATAGGGTCAGGAAGTTAAATTGTATGATGAATGGCTAAGCAAACTAGGTATGTTTAAGCTAATGGAGAGAAGGCTTAGGGGAGACATTAGAGCAGTCTTCTAAATCTTGAAGGGCTATCCCAAGGAAAAGAGCATTGATTTATTCTCCATAGCACCCAAGGCCAGGACAAGATGCAATGGAGAGGTGAAGGAAAAACACAGGGATTTCCTGATAGCGAACATGATTAATCGGTGGAACAACTTGTTTTCCAGAGTTGTGGGTGCTCCATTGCTGGAGGTTTTCAAGAAAATATTCGACAACCATTTGTTCTGTCCTTGACTTAAGACCATAATTGAGCCCAAAATTTATCTTGATAAGTGAGAAATGTGTTAAGTGACCTTTGTCCCATTTTACAACTTTTTTGCCACATTTGTTAATAATAATAATAATAATAATTTAATTTGTACCCCGCCCTTCTCCTCATAGGACTCAGGGCAGCTAACAGCCTCATAAAAACCACAATACAATAATACAATAATATCTATATTAAAAACCGAATTAAAAGAAAATATTTAAGAAGGCCAATCATTAAAATTACCCTTAAAATTACCCTTAAAAAACCCCGCTAAAATTCCCTAGGCCAGACCCGCTTGTTGAAAAAGCCATGTCTTTAGGGCGCAGCGGAAGGAGGGGAGATCCGGGATCACCCGGATCTCTGGGGGTAGTTCGTTCCAGAGGGTGGGGGCTCCCACCGAGAAGGCCCTCCCCCTGGGGGTCGCCAGCCGGCACTGTCTGGCTGACGGCACCCTGAGGAGACCCACTCTGTGGGAGCGTACCGGCCGATGGGAGGTAATCTGCGGCAGAAGGCGGTCTCGGAGATATCCAGGTCCGAATCACTGCAGTTGTTATCACTGCAGTTGTTATCACTGCAGGTCCGAATCACTGCAGTTGTTAAATTAATAACACAGTTGTTAAGTGATTCTGACTTCGCCACTGACTTCGCTTATCAGAAGGTGGCAAAAGGGGACCGTGGGACTCAGCAACCATCATAAATATGAGACAGTTGCCAAGTATCCAAATGTAAATCACATCATCCGAATGGATACATTCATCCTTATGGAAAAACATATTAAAGTGGCCTTCCAGCATGGCAGTTGCAATACATGAATGAGGGTTTGAGAGTAAACAGGTCTAAAGTATTAACATCCAAGCACAATTCCTAAGTACTTTGGAAACTAAGTTTAGATCATTTGGTATGTGTATATTGAGAATTTGTTTCAGCATCTCTCCTCTTTATATTGCACTGGAAGACAGACATATTCCTACTACAGGAAGGCAAGACCTCAAGAACCTTTTTGGGGGTTAGAAGGGAAGGATGGGAAGATACTTAAGGCTAAGAAAGAAATTTACCTTCTCAGGTATACTTCTGTTTTGTCTCTATCATCTATTAATTTTGTCAAATAAGATCTTCAAGTCTTCTTATTTTAACCTTCAGTATTAGGGTGCACTGATTTTGACTGAATGAATGAAATCTTGTTTGTTTATTTTTGTGCTAGATAACTGAGATTTCCCCCTCTGTCTCTCTCTTTTAGCTTGAAGTACAGGCACCTCTAGGTAACATCATTGGATATGTGAAACAAAAGTGGCATCCATGCCATCCAAGATTTACTCTACAGAATGAGGCCAGAGAAAATGTTCTTAAAATTACTGCATCTTGTGTGCCTTGCCAATTCTATCAGGATGTTAATTTTGAGGTAAACACATCCTCCATTTACTATTTATTAATAAGGCCGTGGACTTGAACTATATACACTAATTTATTAATTTTATATGCCACCCATTTTACTCTGCAAAGCAATTCAGGGTGGCTGTAGAAATTCTTATTTTTATTTTTTATCATTTCTAGATTGTCTGTTTAAATTGTAATTGTGGCTTTTTCTTATAATAATTATTCCAGAATATTTTTATTGTGTAGACAATTAACAATTCTGAAGGTTACAGATGAGATTACTGAGTTTTGTTTTTGATGGAATTCATGTTCTTATCAAGCTCTGTTTTTTCTAAGTTTTTATCTTCTTTTATATCCTTATAAATGAACCAGCAGTGTGCAGCAGCAACCAAAAAAGCTAATACAGTCCTGGGTTGTATAAACAGAGGCATAGAATCAAGATCACACGAAGTATTATTACCGCTTTATAAAACCCTAGTAAGACCACACCTGGAATACTGCAGCCAATTTTGGTCACTATATCACAAAAAAGATGTTGAGAGTTTGGAAAAAAAGCAGAGAAGGTGATCAAAGGCCTGGAGACTAAAACATACGAAGAACAGCTACGGGACTTGGGTTTGGCTAGTCTAAAGAAAAGAAGAAATAGGGGACACATGATAGCAGTGTTCCTGTATCTGAGGGGCTGTCACAAGGCAGAGGGGGCCAGGTTGTTCACCAAAGCACCAGATGAAGGTCGAGAAACAATGGTTGGAAACTGATCAAAGAGAGAAGCAACCTGGAATTAAGGAGAAACTTCCTGACAGTGAGGACAATCAACCAGTGGAACAGCTTATTCCCAGAGATCGTGGGTTACTATTTTAAGTAATATATTCATGTTAACAGTCATAGTTTATGTGATAAGATGAGTTTAAATTTTTCCAGCTTTCTCAATCTTTTATCATTTATTTCCTTAATTTGGTGAGTTATTTTGAAAGATAACTTTGTTATCACTTGTCAATTGTAATCCCAAATAGGAAAGAATAAAGGAGTATATTTCAATTGAAACATATACCAGCCAAAAGAAAAAAAAACTGCCTTTTGTTCTGATTAGGATTGGGATTTACAAAATGACAAAAACACTATGACATTTTAAAAAATTAAAAATTTTCCTTGATGCAGAGTGGACTCATAGTAATCCAATAGTGGAATTAGAAATATTGAAAAAGACAAAAAAGTTGTTTTTAAAGTGGAATACAAATGACCATGCCAACAGAATGATCCTTATAAGAATTTTTTATTTGTTATACAAAAGAAGTTGTAAAAGAGGTTTTAAAAATTAAAGGGGAAATGCAATTGATAAATCAAAACAATGACCTAGATAATGTCTTTCCATTGAATTTACAAAAGAGACTTGTTAAAGCAGTGGTTCTCAACCTTTTTAATGCCGCGACCCCAACCGGTCGTAAGTCAAGGACTAAACCGATCGTAAGTCGAGCACTAAACCGGTCGTAAGTCGAGGACTAAACTGGTCGTAAGTCGAGGACTACCCAACCGGTCGTAAGTCGAGGACTTTCCCTGCCCGGGAACGCCGCGCATGCGTGGTTCCGCCCCATGCGCCGGCCGAGGCGTAGCTGGCAAAGCGGCAGAGACGAAGCAGGCCGACCACCAGCTGGCCCAGCCCAAGGGAGGTAAGACACTCACTGGAAAAGGGGAAAAAAATGGCGGACAAAAAAAATGGTGGACAAAAAAAATGGCGGACAGCCTTGCTTGGCGACCCCCATGAAATGGTCGATCGACCCCAAATGGGATCCCGACCCACAGGTTGAGAACCACTGTGTAAAAGCCTTGAAGAAGCTTATGTGATAAGATGAAGAATTCAAGAGAAATCAATCTATATCAGTAATTGAATGAATTAAAGATTAAGATTTTTCAGAAATAAAAGGAAGAAATATAAAATTGGTTTATTTCATTAAGGGTAAAATAGAACATTTTTATGAAATTCTGGCAACACATTTTGGATTTTTTTGCTAATACCAGTGTTGAAAATTTGATCTTTTATGTATTTGCTTATAGACAAGAAATGGGTTATAGGAAGAAGATATATCTGTTTGTAATCTTATAGAAGATGAAAAGCTACCAAACTTGTTTATTCTTGTGATGAAAATTAGAAGCCACTTCTTTATGTTTTTTTTCTGTTTCTTTATTTCACTCTTTCCCTTTTCTTTCTTTCATTTTTTTCTTTATTCTTTTTATTTTTTCTTTTACTGTCCTTTCTCTCTCTGAGTATAGTTTGTATTTGTTTTTATTAGTGTAATTAAAATCTTACGTAAAAATGTACGTATAGAATACTTATAAATCTAAAGGACTTGTGCTGATCACCTTGAAGTAACATGATGCTTTTCAATGAATGTAGTATTTATTTATATTGAAATTTCTTATTTAACTGTTTGAGATATTGTCTTGCTATCTGAGATATCAGTATGGGGAATTTAAACACTGGGAAAAAAGATGTAATAATTTGTTAAATATAATGTTTATATTAAAATGTTTAATACATTTTAGAAAGAATAAAATCTGTTCTTTTTTCTTTTGTTCTTTTTAAAATCAGGTGAAAACTGTAGATGGGAAATCTACAATTGGAAACATAGTAAAAAAATGGACTGGTTTAGCAAGAGAGGTTGCTACAGATGCAAGCATTTTTCAGATCCGCTTTCCAATGGATCTTGATATTAATATGAAAGCAGTCATAACAGGGGCTTGCTTTCTTATGGTAAGTCCTAGGCCTAAAACATTACAATTCTGAAAACAATGGGTTCACGAAGCTAGTAAAAAGAATTTTGGACAAATTAGCTCTTAGCATGGCCCATGAATAACATCTCCACTTTCTTTAGTGGCAGTACACAGAAGGTGTAGGATAGGAGATTGAAACTTGGTATGCCTAGGATTATAATTTAGACAGAAATCTTGCCTCTGCAACCTTAGCTCTAGCAGCTCAGATCATCCATTTAATTTGAGATTTTGCTGTGCAGCTAGTTGCCTTAATCTGCACTGAATGTAGAGGTATAGCAGCGAGGACAGTGTAATTTAATCTCTTGTGACGCAATAAGAGCCTGTTGGTCTTAAGAAAAATGTTTTTATGACATCAGCTCCACCATCTATTAGGTGAGTATACAGTATGTAGGTTAGATCCATATACTTTTAGGTTGATTAAGTTTCCAGGAAGGTGAAGATGGGGTGAAGATGGAGACTGCAAGAGGTAGTAGTTCACCTGTCCTCAAGAAAACATCATTTGATTCAACTCTTTTAGAGAATTACCAACTAACCCTCACTTTTTGCTCTTGTGAATAACCTGTGGTGACATTGTGATAAGGAGTGAGGCATTTCTAGTTCTACTTAGTCTGACAGTAACCTTCTACACTACCAATCATCTTCGGAGGTTGGTAATAAGAGGAGACACTGTTTGCACTGGAGAGGTTATTAGATATTCCAAAAGTCTTCTCATACATCAGGAGTTTGTAGGTTACTTCAAGAACTTCAGGTAACCTTCATTCAGGAGTAGCAGATGTAAAATATGAATAAACAAGGATTTTAGTCTGAAGTTTTTTTGACTAACATTTTTTCCTATTCTTTTACATTTTAGGATTTCATGTTTTTTGAACGTGGAAACAGAAGGAATGATCATCGACGTAGGCGTTAGTTCAAGTCAGGACATTAAGAGTCTTATCACACTGAATTAAGCTTGCAGGAGGATTTTTATTAAAGTTGCTTATTTCAATATTTACAATCATACCTTCAACTATTATACCATTTATGTCAGAATACTCCATATAACTCAAATTTTCATCAAATATTGACATACAGTATATTGATATCCATATATAATAATAAAGATATATAGTATATAAATTTGGCTAATTTTCACTCCGCAAACAAATATACTCCCATTTGCCATTTTTTACTGCTCTTATATATTAAGAATTGCCTTCTGTTATGTTTTCCTTTTTTATTTTCTGTAATCACACTGTGTATTGCAGTACTAAAATGAACCAAAGTGGGTATCTCAATATTCAGACAATTAACAGACAAATTCAATAAAGTTGATATTTTCTGCTTTGAGTCATTTATTAAAGGAATCATTAATACACTTGCTTCCTGAAGCTCTAACTTTAGTCCACCCTCCAACTGGCAATCATATCCAATATAGAATAATATTATTTTCCTGAACTCTCTACCATATTTATGATTAAGTGGCAAAGAGTAATAAGTGGGCAAGTTCTTTTGAGAGCAAGAATAATTAGATTACCTTAATTGCTTGAGTCAGATTTATGTCCAATAAATGTTTTAAAGCCAAACATCTTAAGGAAACCAAAAGACCTACTAGTCCTAGGAGAAAAAAACTAGGAGTCATTTACGGCATACGGAATAAGGACTGTAACAGCTATTAAGTAGGACAGACAAAAGACTAGCAGAGCACATTCATTAGCACCAACTAGCAATCAGAAGAAATGATGAAAACTCCTTAATCACTAAACAGACTCTGATAATGCTACCTACTTGGATAATGAAACATTTCAGGCATGTTCAGGGAGCAGCAAGGATTCCATAAATGTTTTAAACAGATCTTTTAACTAAAAATATCATTTGATCATTTAAAAACTTTAAAGCACCCATATCTTGTCCTGGGAGATTTCAGTCTGCCTTTGCTTGATATGGAATTTGAAATAAATCTGGAGTCCATGGCCTCCATGCCAACCATGAACCTAATCTGAGTTATTGAGGTCCTTTGTCCCAGAACACTTGTAAAATTATTAGAAGTTGGGGAAATATCTATCCATGCTCAGATTACTCTCTGGTTTCTTGAAACTGTAAAAATTCTTGAGGCTATAATGGGCAGATTGACTTAATAACCATCTGGAATGAGCAGGTGATGATGATCCTATCAGATTGCTCTGTTGTGGGGTTTTTTGGAATCATAGTTCATCAGGTTAACCCAGATAGACACAAAAGCCCTGGAATTGGGGGCTGGAGGAAAATGTATTTTATAAAAGGGGATTATAAACTTGTAAATTTCTTGAGTTATTATCTAAATATATCACTCCTAGCATATTGCTTAACTTCTATGCCTTATTCCTATTATCTAGTACTCCTAATATCCTACATGTGAGCCCCCTTCCAAACTAGGAAAAACACACGGTTACTTCTGAATAGTATTCTTTATTATTCCTTATCCATAGAAAGAAATCTTGCCAAATCAGAGCAACAATTTGCATCACTATAGATGGACTCTGGGAATCACTAGGGCGGATTTTTATCCTCTTTTTCCCTCCTGACCAAACATTTTATCTTCACCGTCTCTGTGCCTTCTGGAATGAAGGGAACACAGGCTACATTTCACTACATACAGTATTTCTAAAACTATGCTTGTAGTACTAAACATGCCTTACCTATTTTCTTTTGCCTCTGTATCGTCACTATAGATTTAAAAACCACTTCCATCTATCATATTAATCTACTCTTATTTCTCTACAAAAATTTTCTAACCACTAATGGCTATATTTCTTTGTCACTAAACTCAATAGATCCTTGATTCAAATCTCTATGTAATCCTGTTGCCGTTACACTTTTTTCCTATCGAGTTTAGCTTTTTAATCTAATTTCCTTTGTCCTTTACTTTTTCCTGAAAGGCCAAAGTTTTCAGTGTTTCACTGTGGCAGAAGGAATGCTTTCTCTCTTCTTCCATAGAAGAGTGTTTGTCTCACTCCCAACCTGAGGAAAGAAGGATGATTCTCACCTACCCACCCAGTTTTCCAAGCTGTTTCTTCCTTTCCTGTTGCGTCCTTTGCAGCAAACTCTGGCTTTTCCCTCTGGGTTTCTTCAATTTTAGTGCTGGGCATTTTGCTTTGGTTTGCTCATCACTATGTGGCTCCAGAGTTCCAATAAACTCAACTTGTTTTTTTCCCTTCCAGATACAGAAGTGCAACTATTGGTGCTTTTTTGGTAGCTGAGCCATCTTGAAGGGCTGAAAAGGGAAGGAAGAAATGAGCACAGGCACATGCAATGAATGCACCAACAGGAAGCCAACACTAGATTAAATGGTGTTGGACAATTTCTGGCTGGCCTTCAACCTTTCCATTTTTGGTTGGGCCAGGGTGACTCAGATTAGTTGAATTTCAGCCCTGGATATAATAGTAAGGCAGCATTGATTTTTCTAGTGGAGGACCTCTGGTGGGATAAGGAACATGTAGTTCTTAATTTCTTGGCAATTTTTTATACTATTGACCATAGTATTCCTCTGAACCTATTTGAGAGTTTGGAAGTATGATTTTGATAGTTTGGCAGATGCTGTCCCATATCCTGGAGTCTGAGGGCTTATTATGCACTTATCCTGTATTGTCTATTAAGGATAATTTTAAATGTTATTGTATGTCTTCTTGAGTCATTGCTGATTACAGCTTGAATAATTAAAGTTAGTCATACAAAATAAACATGATTTGGAACCACGTATATATAAAAAAAAGACAAGCAGTGAATGTAATGCTTTAAGTAGAAAACTAGATTAGGAGTTCAGAGAAATGTCACCAGTTTTATTCTTGGCAAATGTGTGGCTGGTACACATCTGTGATGTGTGAATGACCATATCTTTTTTGTTGCAGCATTCATAAGCCTAAAAAGATGAATTACTTTTATTCTAAACCCTAACCCAATTTCTTTGGGCTTTCAACTAACATCCAGTGTGACCCTGCTCTGATTTGTAACTGTTTTTATTCTTAATTTATTTTGATAAAAGCTGCCACCCAATTGTATTGTTCAACAAGCCATGATTTTGAAATCATTGCTTAAAGGAATATGTGA